>NC_056725.1:232556959-232564459 GCF_019279795.1 Protopterus annectens | reverse complement strand
AAACTCTTCAGCACAAACTATTTTGTAGTGGTAGTATTGTTTAGGTTCTTGGTCTTAAACTAAATTTTATAAGTCACAATTAAAACAATAACTATTACATTTGTAATATTTTATAAACAACTTACAATATCTCGGCAACCACTCAAGTTACACACATACTGTCAGCAACATTTTATTTATCTAGCTGAGAACTTTCATATTTTATCTATCCCTTGGGCTTCAGGCTCCTAGCAAAGGCTCTTGCCTCCCCCATAGTGCCTTTTTAGGCAATGCCATGAAGTCAAAACTAACAACATGAAAATTTCATCAAAGCATTAATTATAGGTCATGCTGCTAAATGCTAGGAGTCTAAACATGAAACTGCACTCATTGCAAGCATTCTTAACCCTAGAAGAAGCTGATGTTTGTGCAGTCACAGAAACCTGGTTCAAAGCTGTGGATAGCACCCCAGCCATACTAGGTTACTCATCCTATCATTCATTCAGACCCCAAACCATGGGCAGCAAAACAAAAGGAGGTGAAGTTGCAATATATATAAAATACATGCATACCTCTAGGCTGGTCAAACAGTATAATGCACAGGAAACACTCCAGGTGCAGTTAGCAATTAAAAAGACCCCATTTAAATCCTAGCTACAGGCCTCCAACTCTGACACGAGATGCCCACTCCACCTATCTGGACCTCTTTGAATCTATCAAGATTCAACCTTTTACCCTGATACTGGGTGACTTTAACTATCCAACCACAGACTGGAAGAAATACTCATGCCAAAACACAAATGCCAGGAGATTCCTTGATTTTGTCGTTGTAAATGCCTTGGACCAGTTGGTTGACATTCCCACAAGAGGTTATAATATCTTGGAGTTGGTATTAACCAACTTGAGTAATCACTGCAGCTTCCCTAGAGTGTCATCCTTCCTGGTAAGATCCAACCACAAAGCAGTCACTTTCGAAGTCACCATCTCCCCCCACTCCACCCCCAGCTGGGGTCAAACAAAAAAACTTCTCCAAAGCTCAACCTCCTGAGAGAAGGTATAAACAGCTTCACAGCCCCTACCCCTCCATAGGAAATATAGCTGCATGGAATCAGGACTACCAGACAGGACAAAATTATCCTCCTCAAGGAAGAGTAAACCTGTCTGGTGGACATCTACAATAAATTAACTCTATAATAAAAGGAAAAAAGTTTCTGACCAGGGCCAAGAAGGAGCAGGTGTCCAATTGGAAGCAATCTCTCCTTAGCCTGACCAAGCAAATAGGAGCACTAGTGAAATCCTCCAAAGCAAACTGAATCCAAACTGGCTATGTCTACTAAAGACAGTCATAAGGTCTTCACATATGTCCGCAATCTCAAGGGAAGCACACAGATCTACTCAGAACTGGTGGTCAAGGACACCACATACACAAACCCTGTAGATATAGTCAACCTGCTGGCAGACAGATTCAGTGAAAACTTCACTCTTCTGCCCCCCATCAGTAAAACAGGACATCCCTGGTACCTGCCCCCTCCCCTTATTTCTAGCAAGTCATCAGTGCCCTCTCAAAGGCAAAAAATTCAGCCTCCATGGGAACCGATAACATCTCAGGCTGCATACTACATGAACTCAGACAGGAACTTGCAGCACCAATAGGCACCCTATTCAACCAAAGCCTGATTACTGGCTTCATCCCAGCTGAGTGGAGGACAGCTACTGTTATCCATTTGCACAAAGGTGGAGCATCCACCGATCCAAAAAAATTATAGACCCATCAGCCTAACTAGCCTGATCTGCAAGGGCATGGAGTGGATTATTATGGACCTCATTAGCAAGGACATTGGCAACCTCCAGACACTTGATCCCACACAGTTTGGTTTTGTCAAGGGGAGGTCATGCCTGTTAAATTTGGATGACTTCTTTAAGACAGTCACCAAGGCCATAGACGATGGGAAGACAGTGCACACCATCTACTTTGACCTGGCCAAGGCCTTTGATACTATTCCCCACTCAGGTATAATAGATAAACTCTCTAAACTAGGCATCAATCCATATGTTACCAGAGGTCAAATATTTAATGCAGCTGAGTTTTCTATTGTGTAAGCTTTAATATTAAATCTTTTAAAACCTTGTACATAGCATGGTTTTGGAATTATTGATGCAGATATGGAACAAACAATATTTGGCACCTAGAGGCATGAGTAGGAGTTAACTGCAGATGCAATTGGAGGTGTCACTGGGATGTAATGAGTTAAATAGAATGTTTCTGAATCACATTATTTTCTTTGGTGTTGTTGTTCCTCACTGAATTCAATATCTTGACATGTTGAGAAACTGAACTCATCAAATCCTACCTGCCAGTAGAGTTGAATTTTACAATTCAAAGTAGTATGTGTGGTATGGCATAGGCTGTGCTCCCTCACTATCTGACATTCCAGAATCAGGACTACATATGTGGTATGGCATAGGCTGTGCTCCCTTGCTATCTGATGTTCCAGAATCAGAACTACATATGTGGTATGGCATAGGCTGTGCTCCCTTGCTATCTGATGTTCCAGAATCAGAACTACATATGTGGTATGGCATAGGCTGTGCTCCCTCACTATCTGATGTTCCAGAATCAGGAGTACATGTGTAATATGGCATAGGCTGTGCTCCCTCACTATCTGACATTCCAGAATCAGGACTACATATGTGGTATGGCATAGGCAGTGCTCCCTTGCTATCTGATGTTCCAGAATCAGAACTACATATGTGGTATGGAATAGGCTGTGCTCCCTTGCTATCTGATGTTCCAGAATCAGAACTACATATGTGGTATGGCATAGGCTGTGCTCCCTCACTATCTGATGTTCCAGAATCAGGAGTACATGTGTAATATGGCATAGGCTGTGCTCCCTCCCTATCTGACATTCCAGAATCAGGACTACATATGTGGTATGGCATAGGCAGTGCTCCCTTGCTATCTGATGTTCCAGAATCAGAACTACATATGTGGTATGGAATAGGCTGTGCTCCCTTGCTATCTGATGTTCCAGAATCAGAACTACATATGTGGTATGGCATAGGCTGTGCTCCCTCACTATCTGATGTTCCAGAATCAGGAGTACATGTGTAATATGGCATAGGCTGTGCTCCCTCACTATCTGACATTCCAGAATCAGGACTACATATGTGGTATGGCATAGGCTGTGCTCCCCTTGCTATCTGATGTTCCCGAATCAGAACTACATATGTGGTATGGAATAGGCTGTGCTCCCTCACTACCTGTCTTTCCAGAATCAGGACTATACATGTGGTATATCATAGGCTGTCCTCCCTCACCATGTGATGCTCCAGAATCAAGACTACATGTGTGGTATGGCATAGGCTGTCCTCCCCCACTATCTGATGTTCCAGAATCAGGAATACGTGTGTGGTATGGCATAGGCTGTGCTCCCTCACTATCTCATGTTCTAGAATCAGGACTGCATGTGTGGTGTGGTATAGGCTGTGCTACCTCGCTATGTGATATTCCAGAATCAGAACTACATGTGTGGTATGGCATAGGTTGTGCTCCCTCACTACCTGATTTTCCAGAATCAGGACTACACGTGTGGTATGGTATAGGCTATGTTCCCTCACTATCTGATGTTCCAGAATCAGGACTACATCTGTGATATGTCATAGGCTGTGCTCTCTCACGATCTGATCTTTCAGAATCAGGACTCATATGTGGTATGTCTTAAGCTGTGCTCCCTCACTATCTGATGTTACAGAATCAGGACAACATGTGTGGTATGGCATAGGCTGTGCTCTAGAATTAGGACTATTACTTTTGTAGTTTTCAGCTGGCACTTATATTTTCACAATATTTCAGTTAGATTTGTAGTTAGATGGATTGGCCATCTTCCAAGTTATAGATATGTATGCCTGTAGTGGGTCTGCATGTGTGCCTATACTGAAATACACTGGCATCCATTTGAAAAGTACTTCTCTGCATTACTCCTCTTACTTGCCATGGCAGGCTTCATCTTCTGAGTAAGCCTGAATAAGATGAAGTGTGTCAAAGAGAATGACTGAATGATGGATCAAATAAATGAATGAGTGAATGAAACCAGCTATTATAGCAAGAAGCACAACACGTATTCTTTTTCTATATTGCTTCAGTGTTTAATAGATTAAGCTTGGAATTAATGAGAGCACGCACTCACACACATACATGCACACACACAGACACAAGCATACATGCACATTCACAGACGCATGCATACATGCACATTCACAGACACGTACGCCTGCACGCGCACACACACACACACACACACACACACACACACACACACACACACACACACACACACATGCACACACAGACATGCAGACACACACATACAGGCACACACACACATGTGCACCTGCACACGTGCCTGCACACACACACACACACACACACACACACACACACACACACATACAGGCACATACATGCAC
Organism: Protopterus annectens; assembly: GCF_019279795.1. Taxonomy (NCBI): domain Eukaryota; kingdom Metazoa; phylum Chordata; order Ceratodontiformes; family Protopteridae; genus Protopterus; species Protopterus annectens. Next base: position 232,560,010 of record NC_056725.1, on the reverse strand, counting down.
ACACAGACATGCAGACACACACATACATGCACACACACACATGTGCACCTGCACACACGTGCACACGCACTCACACACACACACACACACACACACACACACACACATAGGCATACACACACACACACACACACACACACACACACACACACACACACACACACACACACACACACACACACACACACACACACAATCACACACACTTAGCCTCTGTCTCCCCTTTTTTGTTTGCCTTTGACCTTTTTCATCATCATGGTTTTCCTCTAGTGTGTTCTGTCTTCACATTATGCGGCCAAAGTATTTAAGTTTTAGTTTTAGTTTTTATTATCAGGCCTTCCAGTGAAAAGCCTAGGTTTATTGCCTTAAGTACAGATTAATCGTATCTTCTTACAGTTCATAGAATTCTCAAAAGTTTTCTTTAACACAACAGTTCAAAAGCATTGATTTAATGGTGTACTTCCTTAATTATAGTCCAGCTCACACAGCCATAGATTTGACTATATTGCCCTTTGTTGACAAACATAATGTTTTTGCCATTTAAAGTCCTATTCAGTTTAGCCATACCATTCCTTTCGAAAGGCATGATTTTGTTTAAAGTTTCATGACTACAATCATCATGTATAGAGATCTTTGAACTCAGGAAAATAAAATCTGACACTTCCGCATGTTGTTTAATGTGCATGTGTATGTTATGTGGAGATATGTGCACATGTATGTCTATATATATTCTGTGTGCGCGCGCGCGTGTGTGTGTGTGTGTGTGTGTGTGTGTGTGTGTGTGTGTGTGTGTGTGTGTGTGTGTGTGCAGATAGATTGATACTGTAGATACATACATACATACATAGGTGTAAATCAACATTGGGTTGTTGAATGTCTTTTTTATGAAAGTGCTCTTGGCCTGGAAAAGCTGTCAATTGCACTTATGTTACAGGTGTTGACTGGAGGGTGATGAATTGCAGCAGGTAAGTGGGGTTTGATATATACAAAACATTCTGGCATTAGGGTTAAGAGTTAGGAGTGTGTGTACAATTGTTTGTGGGTTAGGGTTAGAGTAAGTACTAAGTAAGGGAACAGTTTTATTTCAATAGTAACTTCCAAGATGTGTGTGTGTGTGTGTGTGTGTGTGTGTGTGTGTGTGTGTGTGTGTGTGTGTGTGTGTGTGTGTGTGTGTGTGTGTGTGTGTGTGTGTGTGTGTGTGTGTGTGTGTGTGTGTGTGTGTGTGTGTTTGTGGGTTAGGGCTACTGTGGGGGTTGGGCAAAGGGACAGATTTAGTGTTGTGCATGTGCTGCAGAAAGGTGTTTCTATGGTAAAGTGTAGGATAGTGGTTAAGGTTAGCACAAAATACTAAAGTGCACAGGTGACAAAACATCACTCAATAATGATTTTCTGTGTTTCTGTATTTTGACCACTTGCAATAAACATGAGCACACACACACACCTTGGGAGTTACTATTGGAATCATAAATATATATCTTCCCTTTCTAATGGAACTGAAGACAATAATGTATTGGGATGCTCATTTATCCTGCATAAACAAATCATCAATGACAAAACTTTTTGCATCTCTGATATTATTATAGGCCAGTAGAGGTAACAACATCATGGAATTAAGGGCAAATCCTTCCTGCAATGACCTATTCCCAGGAATTGGCATTTTCTGTGTATTAGCCAAATTGCTGTACAGAGTGTGATGCTAATACTATCTTGCAACCTATAATCTTCATCTGTATCTGAGGAATTTAATTCTAACTCACTACAGCTGCCATCCAGTGAGTTAAGCTCAGCAAATTTCTCCTCAACAGCAGGTTCCACTGTAAAAGTATTTTGAGACATGCTTTATGAAATTTGCAGAGAATGCCTAACCAGTAAACTCACACACAGTGGATGTCAGTGATGCTAAGTTTACAATTATTAAAACAATTGGAGCCCTTACAACTCTATTACTGCTCATAAGTTCATAGGTGGTTATTGGGCTATTGGCCCAAGACCCATTTTAAGCCTAGCTAAGCTTACCACTAATTTGCCAAGATAATGCTGACATGTCAATACCCCAAGGAATTGTACAGTTACAATACGGGCTTGTACACATCAAGTATTCTCAGGCTGCCTCTGTCCATTTGGGACATAGGTGCCGAACCAGGGGCAGATTTGCAATTTTCCATCCATTGGTCCAAGTAATGTTGGAATATTCTTGCTTTGCTTCATGTGGATGGGAAGCATGTTCCAGAGATTGGGTAATCTTTGAGACACATACTTGTCCCTCCAACATGCCCTGCTTATGTTGCAGATGAGGTTTAGGCCCTTAGAATGAGTATTTCTGATGCTAGTTATTTTGTGGATGTATAGAAATCCATAAGTGCAGGATCAGAGGATTCCTTGTAGGCTAGGCATAGATTGCTGCACAACAGTGTGTAGAAGACTGGAGTACAGGATAGGGCTTTGAGATGCTACACACAGAACTTCTTACTTACTCACTGTATTTTTGTGTGAGGAATCTGTGTGATCTTTCAGGCTGTTTGAAGTGCCAAGTCAGTTATATGCTGAAGGTTGCATTGTACTATTTGATTTGTCTGATGAGAGCCAAGAACAGTGGAACAATAAGCAACTTAGACATGCATGCCATGCCCTTACTTTTAAGTTGTGCAATGTAGAATGTTTTTCTCACCATAGTAAATATATGATGGTTAAAGGGCATTTTACTCTCAACATGAGTTCCCAGTTCCCTGACAACTGGATCTACTTTTAGGGGTATATTATCAATGTGGTAATTTCCGGGGGTGTCAGTCTTTCCAACGAATACTATTGTGCATTTTTTTACATTACATTTTAGTCCATATCATTGTCACCAGCTGTTTGTCTGTATCATGCCCTCTAGTCTCAGGAGTGCTGTCTTCATGGTTGTGATCCTTGATCTTGTGTCTTTAGTGGATTCAGTGACCATACCTAGTTTGCAGTCGTCTTACTCAGGTGATCACAGTGATTGTGCCTAATGTCTCAGCATTTATACCCTAGAAATAAGAATTATTATTATTACTATTATTATTATTA
>NC_056725.1:232529459-232549459 GCF_019279795.1 Protopterus annectens | reverse complement strand
GTTGCTCATGAATTTTTGTGACTTTCCATCCATTGGCTACAACTTATGAGGAACACCACCTTATGAGGAATGCACATCTGTTTAACTTAGTCCCAATGACATGGAACAGAAGTCAGTTTTATCAGGCCTGGCAGAGCCTCCAATTATGTTAGCATTAATGTTTGAATAATCCATCATACTCCTTCATTGGCACCAATAAAGGACCAGATATTGGTCTTACCCAAGACAGTTTTAGTACTGAAAGAGTCTGGGCTATGTTTTCTTTTTGTTTTTGGTTAGAAGAACCTGAAGATGTGCACCTTTATAAGAAACTCTATTTTCACTCCAAAGCCATTTTTACTTGGTGTATAGTAACAGATACAGAGTATAAAAGGTTAACATTTGAGATTCATTCTTCCTGTCCTAAGAAGTCTACAGCAGCAATGTTATTTCCTATTGGAAATAAAGGATCAGAGCTCAGACTCAAACAATCAGCATGTACATTGATGCCTGTAAAGGGCCTTCAGGAACCGAAAAAAGGCTTGAACTCTTCTCCTTTGTCATCAGATGAGAGTAGTTTCACTTTAATGTTTAATAATTCTGCCTTCAGTTTTATCAGTTTTGAACACGGGCATTCCTCATCATGAGAGTAACTTTAATGATACTGTTAATACTAGCTGAAAAAAGTTCAGGTGACCTGTTTCTTTTCAGGAGAAGGCTTTCACAAATGCTTAATGATTCAAAACCCATGAGGAAGGGTTCTCCTCTTATTACAACATTCCAAGACAAAAAGAATAGAATTCATATTCCACCAGCCTCTAGATAAGTGGATTTACTATATAAATTTAATAAAGAAAATCCTTCTTTTTATTTTAACTTAAAATCAAATTCTGATACTTTAATAATTTTTACTCCATCTGAGTTCATCCTTTCCTATACACCCTTTACTAATTACAAAGGAATGGAAGCTGCTCAGCAGATATTGTAAGGGGAATAAACCACTAGTAGTTTGGCATTAAGAGCTCACAACTAGATGGATCATAAGCTATCAAAGCTCTGTTTTTGCTCAGAGTCTTGAAAATATAAGAAATTGTAATAGACTATTAAGAAAATAAAGAGTTCCTTTCTATGATTTTGACAGAGGACTCTATGAGATTCCTGAAACTAAAGTTTACTTCTGATGCAGGTGATGTTACCATCAGTATTGCAAAGCACTAATAATACTGCATGTGCTGCTATTAAAACCGGTGCAACAGGAATATTTACTCATAGACATTCCTGTTGGCAGCTAAAAATGCAGCTGGTACTTCTGTAGGTAATGAGCACAAATAAGCAAGAAAAACAAGCCTTGGTGAGACTATGCCTACTCAGCCCCTTAGAAGAAGCTTGAGATGAAATGCTGAGATAGGACAGACTATTCTATAAGCCTTAATGAGGCACAGAACCATGAATAGTTCCGAGTGTTGGTGAAAATGCAGAGTATGAGGGGGTGTCACACTTTTAGAAGAGAGTGTTGACTCTTTAAAAAGTATGTTCATGCCAAACAGCTTACACTGGCCATCTAAATAACACCTATTTTACAAAAAGAATAAAGTACTACAGATGAACATGTGTATGATACAGGACATATTACCCAAATGAGTGAGGAACAGAGTTACAGAAATGATTGCTCTTTGTAGGAATGTCTAGAATACTGAAGACAGAGTACAGTGTAGTACTGTCTCACCCAGATATGTATATATATATATATATATATATATATATATATATATATATGTTATCTTTATAAAGTCCCCAAACACATATTATTTAAAATAATACACGCTTAACTTGACAGAAATACAAATGCAACAATCAAAAACAATGTAAACTAATAAACCAAACAACCGTAATCAACAAACAGTAAAACAACATTCAACTGAGCAAACACACACACTCAAACACAAATACGTTTAAAAAAATGATAAATTATAAATAAAAAACATTATAAAATCCTTTAAACTTCTTAAGCCCATCCGTGTCAACAACAGAGAAACCCATCCTACTATAATCCATAGAATAATAATAATAAGCTAAATTTATTAAAACTAAACTAAAAATGAACTATCCTAACTGTGTGCATAAAAATCAACAAATCAAATCTAAAATAATTGTATGATCACAGCTAAAAATAATTCAAAAGCAATAAAAGTAATAACTTAAAAGAAACAAAAGCATATGCAACACCAAAAGAATAACGTATCTACACAGAAAATCCAAGGCATAAAGCAAGGACGATCTCTGTATGGAGCATAGGCATCGAGGCAAAGTAGGAAACGTTAAAAATGAAAAATGAAAAAAGTTAATTAGTAAAGCATAAAAACATATAAAAAACTAAATAGTGAGCATACTGCTAGCAAATAAAATAATTGTGAAACAAATAACAATATAAAGATAAAGATAAAGTAAAAGTATAATTCCAAATAAAATAACAACGCCCAACCATAACTATGCATAAATAAAAGACCTGTGAAACATCCGGCATACCTGGATGTGGTAAACCAAAAGGTATAAATGAAACAATGTATGTATTCTGGAGGCAGCTAGTTAGTGAACAAGGCATAGGGTACTAAGTACATTTATATAGCAGTATAGTCAAAAAGTTTTGACATTTTGCTACAGCATTTTATTAATCAGCTAAATGTTGATGTGCACATTTGCTGCAGATAATGACAATAGCAAAGTTCCGCTTGAGGGTGGATAACTACCATACAGCAGATGCCAATGGCTGCACTAAGAACATATACGCTTTCTGGGTAAGATTATTAGACAGATAAAGTTATTGTATGTATGCTTTTTTGTTGGGTGGATTTTGGTTGGCATTCCGCACAATATTGTTCTTTCATATTATTGCACATTTATTATGTTTTGAGGCAAACAAATTTTTACAAGCTGAAACATAACTCTGCATTATTTCACAAGTCTTTTTTTAGGCATTTTTCATCAAAGCACTTGATAATGTTAATCAGGCGACATATGCGACCAGGTTACGGTTCTATAATGTTTGAAAAGCAGTATGTGTAACGTGACGTTTGAAATTATGAAATGCGTAAACATATGAAGTTTTAGGATTTTATATGTTTTATAATTATAAGAACTTGTACAATGAAATAAATGTTTTTCACGTGTATGATGAATTATTTTGTTTGTATTAACATTTTTCATCAGTTTGGGTGTTTTTGCAATGCATGTAATTACAAGTGTTTTAATTAAGTTGATTTTGTTTTATTTGTGTTGTAGTTGTATGTTTTATTTCTAATTGTTTGTTGGGGAATATATGTAGGACTAGCTGTAATACAAATGCGACAGTGTTTAATCAGAACTGTAATGTAGTTGGAATGGGCGAAGAAATTGATAAACCATTGACTTTGCTCCATTCTGGAAAAACGCATACTCTGACACCTGGTGATTGCTCACGATTTTTACTGATTTAATTCTACGTGTGGCGTTGTTTTTTCACGGTTTCACTTTAGAATGTTGTTCACTGCAGTTCATTTCAGTTCTGGTTGTGCAACCATACACCTGCACATCTGCTGTTACTTGGATTACTTCATACTATATTTTGCTGGTGTGACATCCTACGCTCGGGGGTTATATTTGATTCATATATATATATATATATATATATATATATTCTAATATGTGGAAGACTGAGGAATATGATCATATTAATTAGTGTAATGCAATATGTAAAAGAGAGTTGATATTTACTCTTGCATATTAATAATGCAATTACTATGTACAGCTGTTGTCTGCAATGATCTGGTCATATATCACTCCTAAACAATACTAACAGCTGCACTAACAAGTATCTCTTACAATTACAGTAGGCCTTGTCATGCTGTTAAATGTGGTTATATGTGTATAGAATTGAACAGTTATGATTAGCCAATCACCCATACTTGTAGGAGAGGTTATATGATTACGTAACACAGGACATGTGATATTTAATATACTCCCAGTAGTGGCATACACAGATAATATTCAGTTTGTATTATGTCTACACAAATAGTTCAACTGTACATGTAATGAATATTATGGATATGTAAACTAATAGCTTCTAGCCCAACACACACATATAAATGTGTTGTGTTATTGTTTGATGGAAAGACGTGTTGTCAATGAAATAATTAATCATTGACTGGCTCTATCCCCAAGTTCATTATTCATGGTATGCTACTATAATATGTATGCCAATGTTGGCTGATGTGTGTGCACTAATGATACATTAATGATGTAGGTATTTAAAACAACACCATATAATAAGATATACCAAAAACATGTAACCAACTTAACAGTGATAATTTGAGATAATTTTTCTTCTGGTACACAGCATAGAAATGTCACTACCAGTAATTTGAATGTTACTCAAGCCGTATTGTCACGTCTATATCATATTATCGTACGATGTAAATAGCGAATGCTATTTCATCATACAGATAATATCGAAACAACAAAATATCGGACAAATGGAACAGCAAATTTTTTTTCCCAGTGAAAAAATTTGCTGCTCCATAAAAAAATAAATAAACTTAAACACAAATTTAAGTGGGGGGTTTTGCCCCCCCACCCCCTCTACTTAAATATACCAACTCCAAGATCGCCCCATAGTGGAGAAAATGGCAAAGTCCCAAAGATGGCACACCGAATTTTTTCCCTGGGAAAAAATTCAATGTTCTGTGACTTTGCTATTTTGCCATTTCGACAGTATCAGATCAGCTAAATAGCATTCACTATTTAGTCCATTTGAAAGCGTCATATAGACCCTTATTTTCACAAAGTTATAATAATTTTGCTATAATATTTTAATCTGTGGTGGTGGCGCTGCGGTAGCGTTGTCGCCTCACAGTAAGACATTGTCCTGTTCGATTCTCAGCTAAAGCGTCTTCTGTGTGGAGACATACATGAATGGGCATACCTTCGTTGAAGGTTGTGCATCAGGGCTGGCAACTTGGCATGTAAAAATCTATTGCCAATCATTAGCGGACCGGAGTTCCGCTGTGGCGACCCCTAACCGGCAAAAGCCAAAAAACACAACAACAACATTTGTCAGAATTAGCCCTATGTGTCAACAGTTTTACTTTCCATGTATTGCACAGTTGTGCAGTGCAGTCACCATAAGTATAATGCACATTAAAAATATCTATACTAGTTCCATGAAACCTTCAGACTATGTTTGAGTTGAATATGTGTTTTTTTATTGCTACTGGCACTCTACTGTTGCTCATTTGCATTGGTAGCCATGATTAAATATAACAAGATTATAAAATGTTTTTTAGTTGCTAGTCTTTCATCAAATTATAGACATTTTAAATATATAAAGCAATTAATACAACCATATCTACAACAGCCATAAAACGGTCACCCTTATAGTTGTATTTTGATTACATGTGATACTCAGTTCAGTTGTGGCAGTGACATTGTAGTCCTGTAGAGTATTTGTATATTATACTGTATTACAGTAAAGTGGTATCAAAGTACTCTCTGTATACAGATTAGGATACATTCATTGACAGATTGTGTATACTATGTGTATTTGACAAGGATTCATGGGTAATATGAAAATTATAGCTGAACACATCACTCTTCCACCTCTATATCTGTATTCAAGAGGTCCAGAAGGATGTATGAACTGCAACATCTTTACTTTCTACTTCCTTCCAGAATAACTTGAGATAAAAAAAGTAGTAAGGGACCCAAGTAACACATAATGAGAGATACAATTATTCTACAATATTTAGTGCATTGATGACATTACAGCATAAAGTTTCATTAAAATGGAGCTTCAAGATATGTACACCTTAACTATCTAAACATCTTACCTGCGACCAATGGAAAAAGGAGTAAAACACACTCATACCCTGAACATATTATAATGTTATAATAGTCATAGCATATATAGTCTCTACACCTATTGAACATATTTTATATTATCTGTGTATGCCACTGCCGTCAGTACATTGTGCAGCATGTCTACTGTTACATAATCACATAAACTTTTCTACAGGTATGGAACAAGTAATCATGAGTAGTTAGGTAGTGTGTTAACTAGAACTTTGAATGCTATTTTCCTACCTCCCTACACATGTACCTACTTTTTCTAAGCATGACAAATATCATTAAAGTAGCATGTAATAAGGGGTAATATAGCAGCTGGTACTGTTCAGGAGGGGTAGGTGAGGGTATTGTTATAGTGCCACAATCTGTTGCATTACTAGTCTGAGTGTACCACTACTAACTTACTGTTATACATTGCTTTATACTGTATATGGGTCAGTACTTGTAAAAATGTTATGCTATTCAGACTATACTAACAGATAACAGATGGGTGTGTATCCAAGAATGACTATACTGTATGATACTCTTACTTCCAATATTCCAAATATACCTGCAAAGTTGCAGTTTCTACAAATCCACTCATTCCCCACTCTGGTGGTAAGTACTGTATCATATGCATACCTCTTTGCAAGACATTCATGGAGGTTACATGGGTTGGCCTTGTAGACTTTTGTTACATAGTACTGGATCAATGCGTGTCGGAGAATATTGCTAATCTGTGATGTCAGGCTCTGGCATGGTATGCGTTTTGAATTGAATAAGCTTCTAAAACATTGGTTGCTAATAAAGCCCACTAGTGATGCATAACACTGGACAATTAAATATGGAGGCCAAAATGTGTTACAAGTCATCAGTATTCTGAGACACACACACATATATGGAATTATTATATCCCCATAGATATTGTAGTTGCCTGATACCAAGGCTTATCTACTTAGCTATTATATTACACCCACTAGGCCGTATCACATTAGGTCTATATTATATAAGTATATGACTGCAGTGCTCCTGTCATTTGTTGTTATTGAGGAACACGTTTACATTGAACATTCCTGTCTATATGATACAGCCTAAATTTGTGAAGCTTCACACTGGTAACTCTTTAATGTAGATGGCAATACTTTCACTGTAATGCTTATTGTGGGCACTGATGCATATTTTTTCCACATGTGTTGTCCATAGCTATGTTGTATTCTCAGCAAAGAAAGCTGTTTGAATCAACAGCTGTCCAAAAGAGTAAGCCTTATATTAGTATCATATACAAGTAGATGCATATTAATGTGGCTATGCAGAAAAGTGGATCAATTTGATAATCAGATAGACCATGTTTCCTCTCTTATATATATATATATATATATATATATATATATATATATATATATATATATAAATATATTTATAGATCTAGAGAGAGAGACATATAAATATATAGATGGATATAGATAAATGTGCATATGTGTATGTTTGTGCATATAACAATAATGCAAGCAAAGTCAACCAATACTGCATTAGTGCGTTGGATAAAAATCTGTCTTTGTATATCACCCATGAACACTGTTTATTACAATTTTTGTTTAATTGCTCCAAAAACTTTGGAGCTCAATAGAATATGAATTTTTTTGAAATCCCACCTTTGTATGTGAACATCATAAACTTTATGTAAGCATAACCAACATACACTACACTAATCCACTGAATAAAATCTACTGTATCAATCTTACTATTTCTTTGAAAATGACACATTAATACTGTTTGTTACTTTGCCCCTTTAATTACTACAAATATTGTGGAGTAAATAAGTGTAATAATTACTGGAATTGCCACTTGTCTCTATAGAAAAGCACAATGAAAGACATACCAACATGAACTGCATTAATCCATGGGATAAATTCTGCCTTGTCAGTTCTACTTTTCCTGTGCATGTCACACATTAATAATGTTTATTACATTTCCCATTTAATTACATCAAAATTGTCAGAGTAGAGACAGCAAGACCTTTTGGAATCCCTCCCAATGTGTAAGACAAGGTCAGGAAAGGCAGGGCTGTGCAGTCTAATTGTAAAGTCAATTGTATAATCTAATGGGATAGTACTATATTTAGTGGACCATTTAATGGGAGCATCTGTTGTCACATGCCCCATCTATCCAACATTGTCATTATTCTGTGTGTTAGTGCAACACTGGAAGCGTTAGAGGTTGAGAAAGTTATTATGAACCACTTCTTCTGCCAGTATCTCAGTACTCCATCCCTACTTGAATGCACAATTGCAGGGTTGGTCACAATGGATTTTTGTAGCATCTGTACCTCTTAGAAGGTGACTTACATCTCCCAATATCTTTTGGAATTTGGCCCTTACTCTGCATTTTATGTACTTCAGAATTAATCGTGCCATTATTTGTCTGCAGGTTAATCCTGTTATTTTAATTTTAATGTGTCTTAAAACAAGTTATACTGTCAGTATACATATGCAGTAGCAAACATTTTAATAATTTTAGACAGTATTATGTAAATACAAAATTAAGAATATATTCAGTAATATGTATATTTATTCATTTATTTATATTTGTTTACCTGGGGTAGTGCACTACTCTCAATGGACCATGTGCAGGTATAGTCCAAGTGAAATATATGACATAAGTAATGAACAAAACATAGTTACAGATACAATGATAATTGGGAGGGTAGCCTAATGGTTAAGATGTTTGCCTTCTAAGCGCAAGGTTTGAATCTCACAGAGGATAATTGGCTAGGCTTAAAATGGCTCACAAGGGCAGTTAGCCTAGTACTAATCTATGAACCTAAAATATATGTATGTATATCTACAGATCCAATAATATGCTACAACGTTTAGTTCAAGAAGTAGTTAACAATGTACATAAGTACGGTTCTTCAAGGAGAAGTTATTTTAAATGTAAAGCTGCTCCTCACCACCTCATTATAACTCACCTAGGGGCCACTCATAGCTTTCTATAAGTAACTGAGTTTCAAGAAGGTTTCTCAACATTGTTTTTTATGTCAGTGCATTCGTGGGAGTATCACTATTCTGTAATTAGACATTCATTTGTTGTCATACACTATTACTATAGAATTCCAATACATAAATTAACACTATTCTATAAATATTTTCTTACAGTAGCTAAATAGTTAATGTACTGTGACAGCATTTTTCTCGTGATAAGTGTGTATGTGTGTGTGTGGGGGGGTCCAACCAAATTAAATATCCAGAAACCTTTCACAGTCCTTAATTACTGTCAGTTATAAAAATATACAGAAAAGCACTTTGTGTTATATGTGTTGCTGGGAGCTTTATGAACCACCATTTCTGGGAACTTGTCAGTGGCTCAGCTGGTAGCACACCTACCTTTGCAAATAGAAAACCAGAAAGCTGTGTGTTCTTTTGGCATATTAGGTGCTTGGATTTCCCTTCTGGCAGCTATTTCAGTGGATAAAGCTATGAGCTACTTCATGTATCCCAGGATCCCATTCCATCATTCTCCATGTATGACCTGAAGCAAATCCCTTAGTGCTCTGAGGCAACTGCAAAATTTGGGTTGGGCTTCAAAATGGTCACCTGGACTGTGTACCTAACAACTACTTCTGATATTTACAAGGTTAAATGATTACACTTCTATACATATCAGTTTTTATCAGAGCATTTATGTAACTGGAAGTGTGTTACTACCAAACCTATTCCTGCTGTAAATGTTTTCTGTTAGCCTTGTTTATTTGTCTTTGCTGACCGAGAAAGTCCATCTGGGATAGATACCCTTTTCTAGTGAAGGCCCAGGGAAAATGCTCTAATATTCATATACATAGGCAATCTGCAGTATATTCTCATCTTCCACATTGTATACAATATTTTCATCTTGCTATCTTGCTTACATATTCACTTTTGCATATATAATGAGGCACAACAGATGATTAATGCTAACCTTGTATCATACTGTTTGTGATTATAGGAAATATCCTGTCATTTGTATAAGGTTGTAGCAGATAGAAATTACAAAGAAACACAAGGGGAGACAATGATTGTCATTTGGGTAGAAATCAAGTCATGATTCGATGAGGGAGAAGGATGATTAAGTAGGAGTAGGTAGTTGAGGAATATAATCAGTTGAATGTTTACAGTCGTAGATAGAAGGCAAAGTGTAATAATCACTGTATGGGATTTTGGCAGCTATCATCTAGTCATAGGTACTGCAGTTTGTATTTTCTTCAGGATCAGAAATTATCTGTGTATAGATAAAGAGCAGAGCCAAGTGCCTTGCAGATGCTTTTTTATCAGACTTTTAAAGAGTTTGTTGTTTTCTGTAACCTTTAACTCTAGTGGGATGGAGTTCCACACTTTTGAGACACAATTAGAATAGGGTGAGTTTCAGGCAGAGTTTTTTGAGTTAGTTACAGTTAGGAGAGATTTGTTATTGGACCGTAGTGTTCTGTTGTTCCTGAATTATAGTAATGTGCTTTTTAGAGAAGGTCAGCTATCTGTAGATAATTTTATGGACAGTAGTGAGGTGAGAGTAGGTTAGCTAATCTGGGATTTCTATCCAGTTTAGATCCTTTAGGGCAGTGCAGCATGTAGCAGTCTGTCTTAAGAGATGCATATGTGGTTAATCTTGCTATTGTTTGGCCTTGAGGGTATAATTAATGAAGATAGGCCATGCATGCAATAGAGATGGGAATAGGTAGTTTGGTGCTATGGATTTTCTTGTGGATACTGTAAAATATTGATTTGCACTATATAGGGAGTCTAGCTTTTTGTGTATGATAGTTTGCAGAATATATAGGTCATATCTGAGGTTATCATCTTGGAGTACTCCAAATAATTTTGCTGCTGTCATGGTTCCAATTTTTGTATTGTTAGATAAGACAATATGGAAATTACATTTTTGAGTATTAAACTGTGTTGGTAAAAAGAACATTTGCTTTGTCTTTTTTTGTATTTAGGAGGAGGTCTGTAGTCAGAATTTGACAGATGAGAAATACTTCTGTGTGATTTCCTGGGGGATTTGTAGTGTTGAGGCTGAACAGATGAGGGCTGCATCATGTGCATACTGAAATATATTTGTTTTTTTTCTGGCAGTATGGAGTTTGTTTACAAATATATTAAATAGAAGTGGGCCCAGTATTGACCCTTGTGTGACTCCAATTGTGAGAGGAAGGAAAGAAGAGAATTCTCTTGCTCTTTTTTTCTGATTGTTGTCTATGTGAAAATAGCTATAAATCTAGGTGAAAGATGATTGATTTAGCAAAGGGAGGAGAGTTTGATGAGAAGTTTTATGGGAAACTATGTCAAAGGTCTTTGACAGATCCAAGAAGAGTGCAGGCACTATGTTGCCATTATTTCTCCTGTGGTTAATAGCAATGGTAAAGCTAAGAAGAGCAGTAATTGTGCTACGACTGGGGAGGATGCCATCTTTGGCCATAGAGAGGTTATTTTGGGTAAGATATTTGAGGAGCTGGGAGTGGATATATTTTTCTAATATTTGTGATAGGGGTAGTACTATAGGTATGGGTCTGTAGTTTGATAGATGAAGTGATTTCCACCTTTGTGGAGTAGAATTATCAAAGCTTTTGTCCACATGGCTGGGGTATGATTTTCTCTTATGGATAGGTTAATTAGTATAGAAACCAAAGGACAGAAATGCGCCAAAATTGAAAAAATAAAAAATAAAAAAAAAAACAGGAAACCATCATCGTAATTGTATCATGATTTATTAAACACTGAGCACTTTCATCTTAAAGCTTTCTTAAACAGACTTCATCAGAGTAATTCTGGTGAAACCAAACATACCACAATGTATATAGGTTGACAACCAATGAAAGGCTAGCAGCTACTGTTTAATTTTATCTAAACTTATTTTATTTCTTACTTAGCATTTTATTCCAGGTTCATTAAATATTTGTAGTGATCTGGTGGTTTAACATCATTTCATAGTACCATTTTATAGTATTTTTTTTTTACTATTTTCTACTATTTATCATTTACTTTTATCCAACATGGAGGGTAATTTTAATATTCAAGAAAGAATGTTCATGAATGTATTCATTTATTCAGTTCATCGGCCTTTCATTGGTGGTCAACCTATATATATTGTGGTATGTTTGGTTTCACCAGAATTAGTATGATGAAGTCTGTTTAAGAAAGTTTTAAGATGAAAGCACTTAGTGTTTAATAAATCGTGCTATAGTTACAATGGTGGTTTCCTGGATTTTTATTAATTAGTATAGAAACAAGGAAGGCTAGACTACAGAAGAGGGTTTAGGTATTCTGTTGGTAGGTTGTCTGCTGCTAAGGTTGTTGGTTTGAGCTTTTGTAGGTATTTTTTATAGTGCTAGTTGAGACTGTTTGGAAAGAGAAAGGTAATATAGGGTAACTGGAAAGCTTTGCTTTATAAGAGAGAAATACTGAGTGTATAAAGTGCAAGATGAACTGGATGGCTGTATTGTTTGTGTGTGGAAGTAGTTGCTTGGCCAGAGTGTAGTAGTTTGTTTATGAAAGACCAAAATAGCTTGGGATTGTTTCGGTGTGTTGACTGAAGGTTGGTGAAGTAGGATTTTTTTGTCTTTATTAAAAATTTTACAAGATTTTTTTTTTTAAGTATCTAAAGTGTTAGTAGTTGGATTGTGTTTAGTTTTTTTGGACTACACTTTCCATGCTTTGTCTCTTTGAAAAATAATTTTTCTGTTATCTTTTGTTAACCAGGCTTCAGGGTTTGACCTGACTCTCTTAGTTCCAAGTGGTCACCAATAAACGTCCACAAACCAAAAGAAAAGTTGAAACACCAAAACACCAGGCAACAGATGTCCAAACCTCCAAGGTTAAGGTATCCAAAGGTAGTTGAAAACAATAAATCGATGCTTGTACCCTGAGCCAGCACTTGGAAGCCAAAGTGAAACCAAACACGCACTTTGGTTTCACTTTGGCTTCCGAGTGCTGGCTCAGGGTACAAGCATCAATTTATTGTTTTCAACTACCTTTGGATACCTTAACCTTGGAGGTTTGGACATCTGTTGCCTGGTGTTTTGGTGTTTCAACTTTTCTTTTAGTTCCAAGTGGTACATGGCCATTGAGGATGTTTTTTATTGAAATGGGTTACAACATCATCTAGTAGCATGGTCTGCAGGATATTCCAGTTTTAGAGCTTGACCCTGTTTGGTATCTACTTCTCTGAAGCCCAAGCCAACACGAAGGGACTCTGGCTGACAAAGTTCGCAGATGATTGCAAGTTGGGAGCTATTATTAACTCCCCAAGTGATGTTGACATCTTACAGAAAAGCCTCACTGAGACCAATGACTGGTGTCAGGACCATTTAAGCTCAATGCCAAAAATGTGTCGTCATCCCCTTTGGAAAAAACGCGGCTCCCATGAATTACCATATAGATGGTAGTCCACTGAACACACAAGGCGTTATAAGAGATCTGGGAACACAGGTTGACAGCAACCTCTCTTTTGACCACCACATTGCCACTGTGGTTAGAAAGTCCTTCCATGTGACACATCTCATTACTAAGGGTTTTGCATCCAGGAAGAAAGAGGTCATTGTCTCCCTCTACTCTTCCCTCATTAGGCTAGTCATTGAGTACAATGTCCCATTTGGCATGTATGTCACTAAACACCTGCAACAACTGGAAAGGATGGAAAAGTACTTCACAAAGAGGATCTTAGGCCTTAAACAGTTGTCCTATGTGGACAGACTCAAAAAACTCCAACTATTCTCTGTCTCATCTCACCTACTTAGAGGCGATCTGCTTTACTTACAAAGCCATGTCTGTCCCAGCTTTGTTAGAAATGCTACATCTAAAGAAATCCCAATCCCTCCTCACCACATGCTCCAGAGACCTCAACCTCATTACCACGATCAACAGAATGTGCTGGAGGGACAGGTTCATAACCCAGAGCCTGCCCATACTATGGAATAGACTTCCCATACATGTCAAACAGAGCACCTCACTGGCCCTCTTCAAGAGAAATCTTGATGAGTGAATGGGAAATAGAAAATTCACCCTGGGGATCACTTCAGTGGCCCTACTTGACAGAGGCACTGGGAACTAAGGTCGGGTGGCACGATGCCTGGGTATTCCCATGGGCTAGACTTGCAAAGGCCTCAGGGCCATTAGCCTAGTACACACCTATGAACCTATGATTGTGGAGATGAAGCTACTTGAATTGAAGTGTTTTATATTTCACACCTGTTTGTAGGCTACCTGTTTGAATATGTAGCGATGATTTCTGACTTTTTTAATTTCTCCAAATATTTGGGTTTCTAATACCATGACAGGAATGGACCCCATTCATAGGTTCATAGGTTCATACTAGGCTATCTGCCCTAGGGCATTTACAAGCCTAGCCAGAGTGTGTTGGCTTTTGCCACCCTTTGAATTGAGTTTACTGTGCCCGTTTTTAGGTTAGTTTACTGGGCCTCTGTCTAGTAGTGACACAGACGTAATCCCCGGGGTAAACCTACGATCTCCCATCCACTCGTCAAGATTCCTCTTGAAGAGGATCTACAATCGTACCAATACACGTAACTCTGTACGAACTGCAGAAGGAATCATTGCCTAAGTCAAAGTACCATTAAAGTTCATGAATTTATTATTGTTTTAATCTTTGTTGTCAGCCAAAAGTGCTCTTTGCAGCACTTGCAGTGTGCCCAGCAATTACTCCTTCTGCAGTTCGTACAGAGTTACATGTATTGGTAACATATCTAAATACGATTGTAGATTCTTTTTTATAACACCCATTGCTCCTACTACAATCGAACTGTCTGGGTATCTTTCTTCCATACTGCTCTCATTTCTGCCAGCAAATCTTGATATTTTATGACTTTGTGTCTCTCTGTAGGCAAGACACTGTAGTACTGGGTGTAGCAATTTCAATGATAATTGCTACTTTTGTCTTCTTTTCATGGACCACTGTATCTGGTTTCCTTGCATCTGTCTTTTAAACTGCTGCTAACGGATGATCCCATATGATGTAGACTGCATCATTTTCTATGATGCTTTGTGGGTCAGGTTTCCAGTGTTTTTCAGCAACTTCAGTACCATAATGTTTGCACAATCCCCAGTGCAACAGTCTTGCCACATTATTGTGCCTTTCAGTATAAAATCCTTCTGCCATTAATATGTCACAACCAGCAAGAAGGCGTGTGACTGTTTCCAGTTCTGTTTTACAAAACCTACATTTTTCTGTTTCGCCTGCATGTTCATGTGGACTTTGTAAACCAATGTGTACGTAGCTCATTACCTTGGGTGACCAGTATTAACCTTTCATTTTTTGGTTTGAATTCGCCTTTTCTTAACCATTCTTGTGTTCGATCCTGATCAGCATGAGGTTCTTCCAGAAGTTTTCTATACTTGCAACTATATTTATGCATTTTCCACATTTCTTGCCTTCTCATCCGATCCATCACCTTATAGTCTTTCTTTGGTTTTTTGGAACATTCAGTTGCTGCCTGATTTTTATTTACATCTGATTTGATCTCCAATCCTGCTTGACACCAATATGCTTCTGCTAGACTAAGCAGAGAAGTCATCTTAGATTTATACTTCTCATGTTTCAAAACTTTCACTACATTTGGGCCTTGTGAGGTCAGGAGATATGTCTGCAGTCCCACAATTGCAGATCTATACATGCAATCAATTTCCAGGAAGCCCATACCTCCTTCAGAATGGGGAATATATAATCTTGGTGTGCACTGATTTTTATAAATCATTTGGTGAGCATGAAGCACCCTTCTTGTTTTCCTGTCTAAGATATCCATCACCTTTTGGGGCCAGTCAATCACTCCAAAACTGTAAGTTAGGACAGGAAGAGCAAATTGGTTTATAGCTTGAATTTTGTTCCTAGATGTCAATGCTATTTTCAGGATTAATTTAAATCTTCTAAAATATTCCTTACTAAGTTTTATTTGCATTTGTTCATGTTTTATTGTTGATCCTTCATCAGTTCCCAAATACTTATACACTCCCTCTTGCTCAAGTTCTTTTATATCACATTCTTGTCCCAAACTGATGTTTTCTTGGTGCTGCAGTTTTCCTGCTTTAAAGGTTGCTTTTGCACATTTATCAAGACTGAATGACGTCCTTATATCATCTGAAAAAGTTTTATCTACTTACAGTTGTGCTTTCAGTTCCTCATTTGATGAGCTATACAGTTTTAAATCATCGACAAAGAGAAGACGAGACATCTTTACACTTTGTTGTTTTCTAGGAGCCAAATTATAGCCATGGCCTAAGCTGTTAAGTAAACAGCTTAAAGGGTTAAGGGCATGACAGAATAGCAGCGGTGACAGAGAATGAACCTGGAATATCCCCCATTTTAATTTTTATCCCTGGAATAATAATTTGTCCTTTATCATGGCTTAATTGCAAAGTGGTCTGGCACTGTTTCATGGCCACTGTAATGTAATTGATCAGTGTAGGGTGTATCCTATACATTTTTAAGCACTGTTTTATCCATGAATGTGGGATACTATCAAATGCCTTTTTGTAGTCAGTCCATGCCATACTTAGATTCTTCCCCTTTTTACAGTTCTCCATTATGACTTTATTTAGTAACAGATGAGCCTTTGTTCTATATGACTTTCTTTTCTTAGCCTTTTGTTCTATTGCCACGATTGAATTTTCTTCTTAAATGACTATAAACTCTGTTGATGTCAATTCTGGTACATAGTTTATATGTCGTTGGAAGGCAAGTTATTGGTCTATAATTTTTAGGATAACTTGCAGGTTCACTTTTAAGTAGGAGCATTGTTTTTCCTGTTGTTAGCCATGTTGGTGTCTGTTTGGTGTTAGCATATAAATAGTTCATACTCATGGCTAAATCTTTGTGCAAAGATGTTAATACTTTTAGCCAGAAGTTAGATACTACATTTGGGCCTTGGGTTTTCCAACTGGAGGCTTTTCTTAACTTCAATTTTTCTGTCTGTTACTTCATCCCATTTCATATCCTGTACCTTTGAACATTTTATTCTTTCTTTTACTTCTTGTATCCATTTAGCGTCCTTGTTATGTTCCATAGGATCTTCATAGATATTTCTCCAAAATGTATCTATTTTTTCTTTTTTGGGTAGTCTTTCATTTCCTTTTACCTTGTTTCACAATTTTCTATAGAACTTTTTAGGGTCATCTATAAATTGCTTATTTTTTTAATTTTCATTTATATTTATCTGTGTATCTTCTATGTTTTTTTGTCTGTGCTGAGATTTTTAGTTTATTATTTGCAATAATGCAAGATAGATCCTGATCCATTATAAAACTGTGCATTGCTTTTATAACATTTATCTTTTTGAGTGTTTTTGTTGATCTGTTCCCTCTTCTATACTCTTCTAACAGTGACACTTTGTGCCTTAATTGCTTTATAGTTTTCTCTTTTCGATACTTCCATGATGATATTCGATTTTTCCCTTTCCTTTCCCTTACTACCCTGTGTTCTTGTGGTAGAATTTTATCTGTCATTAATTTAGCTGCACAGTAATATATTCTGTTTATTTCTGTTATATCTCATGGATCTCTATGGACAATCTTAATTACTGTGTTCATTTGCTTTATCAAACTTCTGACTTTTTGGGTTTTATTTACCTTCTGCATTCTATTTATTTCATTGATCTTAATATATCTATCTGTCTCTATTAAATCAAGCAACTTCTCTCTCATCTTATTTTCTTCTAAACTGAGGGCACAGTTTTTGTTCTCTATTTCCTGTGGGCATTCTATAGGGAGTTCTATAGCATCTTCCTGTGGCACATATCTTCAATTTCATCCTGTGTCATCCATTGCAGTGTCATATGGGAACTCACTGTCCTATCACTCCTCAACACTGACTGCATCAGAGTTGCCACAGTTTCCTGTTCCTTCCCTTGCTGTCCAGCTTCAAGTGAACGTTTATACTGGTTTCCTGTGGAAAGCTACAAAATATCTTCACATGACAACTGCTCAATTGCTTCCTGTTCCATTGGTTTCCCCTTAATTTGGATGCCCATTGCTCTATCCTGTTGTGGTGCTTTCTGAATTAGATTTTCTACACTATATCCTTCACTTCACTGGTACGCCATAACCTCAGTTTCTATTTATTTAACTTCTCCATTACTAATCTCCTTTTCTACCTTTCCTATTTGTCTTCTTATTTTTGTATTGTAAAGCGTTCCATGTCCGGACTCCTTTGCCTGTATTTCTCTTCAAATATCTTTGGTGCTATTCTTTTTGTATTTATTAATTTTGCTTTCTCATTTGCATAAATATTACACCATATTAAAATCTTTTTCTTTTCCACATCTATATTTCTTCTTCAGATGTCTACTGAACATCCTGTTTCTTCTAACTTTGGGGACTCATTCCATCATGCTGTGATGTAACCTGTGTTAGACCTTCTACATGAAATCCTTCACTTTGCAGGTATTCCATAACTTCAGCTTCTGTTTTTTTAACTTCTACTTTACTAATCTTATTTTCTACATTTCCTGTTTGTGATATTATTTTTTTATTGTGAAATTTTCCATATCTGGATGCCTTTGCCTGTATTTCTATTTAAATATCTTTGGGAATGCCTTTTTTGTATTGATTAATTTGGCTTTCGACTTTGCATAAATATTGCACTATATCAAAACTCTCTTTCTTTCCCATGTCCATATTTCTTTTTTAAACTTTTCAAAAATATATAGGTTTTGTTCTTTATATTTTCACACTTCCTCAAATGCTTCTTTTGCAAACAGAACAAATGTTCTTGGTTTATATAATGTTTTTCACAAATCTGTTGTATTAATGAACACAAAATTTTATTTGAGGCTTCTGACAGTTTTTCTTGTGGAAGCATTTTTCTTTCTTCTAATTTCTCTCTTAATCTTTTTGTATATCTTGTGTCTGGAAATTCTGGGCTTTTTGCATAATAGTAACAATACATAATGTATTTCTTATCCTTAATAGTCCACTCTATCATCCTTATGGCTCTTCTTTGGCCTATAAGCTTTTACGATTTTTGTGGACTGCTGCTTCCTTCTACAACAGGGGGAGGGCATCCTTCATCTGGGCCTGGCCTAGCCCTCATTGTAGGAATGTTTCCATATTATGAGGATTCTAAACTGTCATTTTTTCCATTCCTGGCACCAGTGTGCCTACCAGGATTGGACACTTTTTTATCCTGTGTCTTGTGCACCCAGCTGACTTTTTTTATTTTTGACCTACTTCTGTCCATGATATATGCTATATAAAATACAGTCTATATATCAGTGTCATTTTGCTGAGATTTTGTAAAAAAAAAAAACAGGGTCCACCTTGTGAAAGTACTCACCAAGACTTGAGGATGAATTCAGTTTAAACAATACTCCTCTCCTTTGCTTGATGACTTATTATCTGTCCATTCGGTTTCTGACAGCATAAGTTGGTAGATGGTCACTAATAATGTCAGCAAGGCAGCCATAAAATTGATGTTATTTGGATTTTTTGTAAAAATCCAGTCTAAGATGGAGTCCTTGTTAATGTATTTATGTTTCCTGGTTGTATCTTTTATTATTTTGATAAACCAAATAGATTCATTGATAGGGTGTTTGTGTCTTTAGGGTCCCAGTTTATGTTAAGGTCACCCATGATAATGGTTTCTTGGGGGAGATATTGCTACATAACCAGTGCAGAACTTCTTCTGCTGTGTTACTATTCCTTTCATTCCTCCTTAGAAAACTACAACACACATTTTGACATACATAACGAAATGTTGTAGTTGGTGTATGGTGCTTGTTCATTTTTGTTATTCTGATTTTTTGTTTGTTTTTAAGTTGTTTTACCTACTGTTATCATATTTTAGCTTAAGGGTTCTAGGCTATACTTTAAAACTTCTTTTTTTTATTTTATCATACTTCATTGCTCCTTGGACAAATATTAGTACAGTTTCTTGTAGTGCTTTACATTCTGTATATGAGAGCAGATAAATTATTTTGCAACATATAAGGAGGATTAATAATCTACTAAATACAAACTTGCTTCTGCGGGATTTCTGCTTTGACAAACTAAAGTGTGATATGTAAAGTAGTCATATACCTACAC
The DNA here is from genome assembly GCF_019279795.1 of Protopterus annectens. Taxonomy (NCBI): domain Eukaryota; kingdom Metazoa; phylum Chordata; order Ceratodontiformes; family Protopteridae; genus Protopterus; species Protopterus annectens. Next base: position 232,529,564 of record NC_056725.1, on the reverse strand, counting down.
CAGTGGATCACACATACAGGGGAGAAAGCTGCTGTTTTTAGAAATTAAGTGCAGAAGATACAGGTAAAGTGAAATATTACCCAAATGTTATAATTTACTATTACA
>NC_056725.1:232421959-232524459 GCF_019279795.1 Protopterus annectens | reverse complement strand
CCCAATCAACTCCAGTATAACCAACTCATAGTTATTCATAAAATCCTCTACCAACCTAACAGTGCACCCATTCTCACCAATATTATCACCCCCTACAGCAACCTAGTATCCCTCTGCTCATCCAACAAAATGCAAGTGCAATCTGCCAAAGCCAACAACTTAGCCGGAGAATCATTATTCTCCAACTCAGCTGGTAAGAAATGGAACTCACTCCCCCCAGATCTTACCACTACATCCTCCCGACCCCAGTTCAAGATACTTCTAAAGAAACACCTAAACAGGCATTGGCTATGTCCATGTCTAAACCCACACTAACCCAATATAAACACAACTCAAATAGGTGAAAGACCCAATTATAATAACTTCCGTAACATATATGTATAAACTTTTGAAACCTTCCCTACCCAGACTAAAACACTTTTCAACAGCCTTTAGAACAGTATTATAAGGAAGGCAACTTGCTATCCAAGCCATTCTAACACAAGGTTTCTAGTTCCTCTATTACAACTTGCTATACTATCCATTCTAAGGCTATTTCTTTAACTCTTCTACATCTAATTTCTAACAACTTCTACACCTAATTTCTAGCAACTTCCCTCTCTTGATTGTCATCCTTAATATCAATCTGTGTAAGATGTCATTCTATACACTCCAATGCTCTGTAATGCCTTCTGTACATATTTCATGCTATAAACCTACAAAAATGTTAACTTGCACTGTTAACGTATATATATATATATATATATATATATATATATATATATATAGATAGATATATATAAAATCACCTATTTTTTAATTTTTACTTTTTTTAAATTTCAATGAAACCATGAATATTGATTGTAACTTTTATTGATTGTAACTTTTTTGCACATGTGGAGCTTTTCTCTCCGGGCCTCCGCTGAAAAATGACATGTATCCAATCGGACTCTCCTTGTTAACAAATGTAGAATAAAATAAACAAATTAAATAAATAAATAAAATAATGTGAAATAACAATACAGGCATCTAGTTCTGCATTTTTGTTACATTAATATTGAATATAATGAAACAGATAGCAGTGAGATTATACACTGTGCAAAATGCTGCAATGGAAAAGGGGAGGAAACTGATGGCTAACAGAATTAAAAAAAAGAAGCCTGATAAAGGCAGATGTGTAATTTTAGAATTTAGTAAGTGTGTGTGAATCTAGGAAGTCTTTCTGAAAATGAGTCCAGAGAGCAAAATGCTTTCAGGCCTAATATTAAGACAAGCTAAAAGAAACACCAAATCGGAAGGTGTGTGTGTGTGTGTGTGTGTGTGTGTGTGTGTGTGTGTGTGTGTGTGTGTGTGTGTGTGTGTGTGTGTGTGTGTGTGTGTGTGTGTGTGTGTGTGTGTGTGTGTGTGTGTGTGTGTGTGTGTGTGTGTGTGTGTGTGTGTGTGTGTGTGTGTGTGTGTGTGTGTGTGTGTGTGTGTGTGTGTGTGTGTGTGTGTGTGTGTGTGTGTGTGTGTGTGTGTGTGTGTGTGAAGATTGCCAGGCTGAGCAAACATAGGGGAGTGAAGGGTCAGAACTGGGCCACAGAGAAGGACAGAGTCATGTCAAACTAAAAAATATGTAATATGCGTGTATATGTATATGTATGTATATATATATATATATATATATATATATATATATACATATATATATATATATATATATATATATATATATATATATATATATATATATATATATATATATATATTTATATATATATATATATATATCTCTCTCTCTCTCTCTCTATATATATATATATATATATATATATATATATATATATATATATATATATATATATATATATGGATCTAAAACTTTTGAGTGAAAGATCAAAAGTCCGAATCCATTATCACAGAACATATTTTACCGAAAGCGCTTTCACCGAAAAAGCACTTACGGTAAAGTATGTTTAAAAAAAAAAAAAAAAATCAACATTAATCCTACTTCTATGCAGGCTGAAACCCCTGCACCCCCACACCCCCCTACTTTAATATTCTCACTCCAAGGTCGCACTACAGTGGGGAAAAGCAAATTTTCCCTTATCCGCACAGTAGTACGACTGGCACAATGAGCATACTTATCCGAAAGTGCGGCTTCGGTGAACAGCACTTTCGGTTAAGTATGCTCTTTTTTTTCTACTTCGGTGGAAAGTGTATTCGGGGATCTGTACGGATCCCATATATATATATATATATATATATATATATATATATATATATATATATATATATAGGTCACCTACAGAATTTCGAAGCTTTAAACTTCGAAATTCATATGATCGAAGACGGAGATCGGCATACAGCGCGGAACAGGAGATTTCCCTTTTCCTCCCTGTAGTGCAATCTCAGAGTTGGTATATTTAAGTAGCGGGGGGTGTGGGGGTGCAGCCCCCCTACAAAAACATGTTTTATGATGTGTTGACTGCTTTTTTTTCAGGGGGTTCCTTAATGTCCAGATTCCAAGAGCTCAAGGTTCTGAATTCAATATTCTGAACCTCGGGATTTTGATCTTTTGAAATTAAGAAGTGAATGCATATATGTTTGTTTGTTTGTGCCTTTCGGCTTTTCCCGGTTAGGGGTCACCACAGCAGAACTTCAGTCCACTAATGATTGGCAGTAGAGTTTTGGGCCTAACACATAACCTTCATCAAAGGAACACGCATTCACACATGTCACCACACAGAAGATACTCTAACTCAGAATCAAACAGGCAACGTCTAACTGTGAGGTGAAAACGCTACCGCAGCACCACCACCGCGGGTACAAAATTATTATTTTAAAGCAGTTTCACCTGTTTCTGTTAATAAAGTGAAGGGCTCCTCAGATCTCACAATGTTAACGTGTACCAGCATGGTGGTACATATTACTGATCTGATACATCATAATATGAAAAATTCAACTTAATGTCAAATTAATCCTCAGATACTAAATATAAGTAAAAGAGGTGCAATGGAAGTAAATGAAAAATATCAAAAATCTGAACTAAACTTTATATAAAAATTAAAATAAACAATTAAATATTTAGTACTAAAAGTAAAAAATGAAAATTAAACTAAAGCATAGATATGAAGTATTAAGGTTATAAAACAAACAAACAATAAATACTTGTGTCACTGTGTTCTAGGTAAAGATGTGTTTCAGGTTTTATAACTTGAGAATGCGCTCAACGGAGCATGTCCAATTGAGTCTGGGCTTCCAATAAACTTTAAGTCAAATGTGCCATTCAAGTTCTTTTTCTTTTTTTCTAGCTTTGCATCCAGATTGCCTTATAATGGGGCTTAACTGAATCTCTCAATGACATGAAAAACAAAACTTTTCATAGATCCTGTTGACCTGAACTTGTCTAGTCAAAGCAGTAGCGTAGCTAGAGAGGCTTCTTATTGCTGTCACTATGGGGAATGTGTGTGTTTGTTTAGTGCACAGACTAAGGACGTAACACTACAGCTTATAAAATATATCAGGTTGTACACATGAATTTCAACAACAAACACTGGTTAACACAAAAGTATAACGAGAAAAGAATGTTTTGTAAGCAGTAGCCAGAGACTCGTGTGCATATGTCCTGCTTGTGTAAAATGTCCATACATTTGGCACACATTCACCATGTCAACAAAATAATACATGGCAGTGGTCAATAGCTACAACAACAGCAAAATATATGCAAAATATAATACAGAAATATGGCGGTGAAAGGGAAGTAGACAACCTGAGCCCACATTAAGGAAGACAATGACTAAACAGGACAACAAGGTAAGATTACACATTGCAAATACATGGGTACAACACACAGGGTACTGTTGAAGCCAACCCAAAATACATTTAAGCAAATGGCAAATGTATGTCACAAGGGCAGAAAGCATAGGTTCATAGGTTCATAGGTAGGTACTAGGCTATTGGCCCAAGGGCCTATGTAAGCCTAGCCAATTAGGTTCCCTGGCTAATGCCACCCAAGAAAGTTATTTTCCTGTGCCACTGTTATGCAGAGCCACAGAAGTGATCCCCGGGGTGTATTTCCTATTTCCCATCCACTCATCAAGATTTTTCTTGAAGAGTGCTAATGAAGAACTTTGCTTGACATAGATGGGTAGCCTGTTCCAGAGTATGGGAAGTCTCTGGGACAGGAACCTATCCGTCCAGTATGTCCTGTTTATTGTGGTGACAAGGTTTAGGTCCTTAGAACATGTACCTCAGAGGGATTGGGATTTCTTTAGGTGTAGCATGTCCAACAGCTCTGGGTTTGACATAGCTTTATATGTTAGGCAGATATTACCTCAGAGTAGGCGATATGCTATGGAGTAAAGCTGGAGTTTTTTGAGGCGGTCAGTGTAGGGCATTTGTTTGAGGCCAGTAATCCTCTTTGTGAGGTACTTCTGTGGCCTTTCCAGCTGTTGCAGATGTCTTGTGAGGTACATTCCAAAAGGGGCGTTGTACTCTATAATGGGTCTAATGAGTGTCGAGTAGAGGGGAACAATGACCTCTTTTTTCCTGTATGAGAACCCTTTTATGATGAGGTATGCCATGTAGAAGGACTTCCTGACTACTGTGGTGATGTGACTATCAAAGGAGAGACTACTGTCCACCTGGGTCCCAAGGTCTCTTATCACACATTTGGTGTTAAGTAGATTGCTGCCTATGTGGTAGTTCATGGGTACAGAGTTTTTACCAAAGGGGATGACACTGCACTTTTTGGCAATGAGCTTGAGGCCATGGCTCTGACACCAGGCATCTGTCTCAGATAGCCCTTTTGTAGGATGTCCACATCTTTTGGGGACTTGACTATGGCTCCTAGTTTGCAGTCATCTGCGAACTTCATTAGCCAGAGGCCTTCTGTGTTAGCCTGTACTAGAGAAGTAGATACCAAACAGGAGAGGTTCCAGGACAGAACCCTGTGGTACTCCACTTGTCACTGCTTTGAGTTCAGATTTGGAGTCTGCAACTTTTACAGTGTGGATTTTGTCAGTGAGCCAGTTGGCAACTCATCTTGTGATGTAGGGATTTATACCTAGTTTAGTGAGTTTAGCTATAATTCCAGAATGGAGAATGGTGTCGAAAGTCATGGCGAGGTCAAGATAGGCTGTGTGAACCACCTTACCCTCATCTACGGCTTTAGTGACTGCCTCAAAGAAGTCGATCAGGTTCAGGAGGCATGATCTGCCTTTCACAAACCCGAACTGGGTGGGATCCAGAGTTTGGAGGTTACCAATGTCTTTGTTTATGAGTTCCATGATGATATGTTCCATGGCCTTGCAGACCAGGCTCGTCAGGCTAATAGGTCAATAGTTCCCGGGATTAATGGTGGCTCCCCCTTTGTGGAGTGGGATAACTGTTGCTGTGTGCCATTCAGTGGGCACAAAGCCTGATGCATGGCTATTATTGAACATGGTGCTTAAGTGGGGAGCCAGTTTGTTTTGAAGTTCATGTAAAACGCAGCCTGGGATATTGTCTGGTCCCATGGATGCTGTGTTTTTGGCTTTAGAGAATGCTGCTTTTACCTGCATAGTTGTGATTGCAGTGATTCTGCATTATTCCTGTATAGATATGGGCCCTTTAGAGGGTGAGAGGGGGGGTAAAGTTAGCACTGAACCCATCTGCCAGGATGTTGGCAATATCAGTTGGTTCTGTAATTTTCTTGTCTTTGTGCTGTAACTCCAAGCAGATCTGGGTGTTGCCATCAAGATTCTTGACATAGCTATAGAATGCTTTGTGGTTGTCCTTGGAATTAGTGGCAATTTTCTTTTTGTAGCTAGCTTTGGAGGATCTTATAAGGGATCTCAGCTTCTTACTGAGGCTGACCAGGGAGCTCCTCCACTTATGGGATTTTACTCTCTTTTGCAACAGTTTATTCCTTCTGTTGTACAGTTTGTTTATGGCAGGGGACCACCAGATTGGCTTCCTTTTTTTGGAGGATAGCATCTTGGTTCTGTTTGGGATAGCACGATCCATGCACTCATGTAAGTGCTTATAGAGTACATTTGTGTAGGATTCAGCAGTTGTAACTGTATTGTCCATCTGCATGGGTGTTATGAAGTTCGCCACTTCTGTCTTAAGAAGCATGAAGTTGGCTTTGGAGAAATTTTTTACCATGGTTTCCTTAATGGGGGGTGGGGGGTGGAGGCAGGATGTGGATATCAAAGGTGATCAGCTTATGGTCGGATCAGACCAACGAAGAGTTGACTTCAGGTGAAGTCGCCCATTATTAGGGAATTTGGTTGAACCCTAATATTTTCCAGTACATTAAAAAAGAGGAGTGGGAATCCTGGGGCATGGTGGGGGATCTGCAGGAAGCTACAATTTGGATTGCAGTTTTGCCCAGAGTTAGTTGCACTTGGATAACCTCGGATGCGTTATGCTGAGCAGCTAGCCTAGAGGTGTGGATATCCTTAATGAATATGGACACACCTCCACCTTTGGTGTTTCGGTCCAGGTTACATGGCCGAAAAGTGTGGTATGAGTTATATCCTGGTAGTGCAGGGGTGCTCTCTGCAGCCTTGAACCAGGTCTCAGTCACTGCACAGATATCGATGTTCTCCATTTTAAGGAGTGCCTCGAGTGAGTGCATTTTGAGGTTTAGATTCTAGCATTGAGTAGCATTACCCTCAGTTTTTGCTTGCCTGTTCCTGTTATGGTGGTGAATTTGTTATTTGAACCTTGCCTAAAAAAGGCACTATAGGGGCAGCAAGAGCCTTAGCCAGTATCTGGAATCCCAGGGGCGACAGGTGCAGGCTATCTGTGACAAAGCATCGTGGTCTGTCGACCATGTCATCCCAAGCAGACAGATACTGGATCCCCTTAGAATGACACCAGAAGCTTAGCCAATTGTTGAAGTCAGTCATTTTGTCCTTGTACTGCGGTATCATTCTGGGCAATGGCAGAATGCTCCTCAGGGCTAGGGTCATACCTGCCTGGGTTACAAGATTGGAGAGCTCTTCCATGTCTCTTTTCATTTAGTCCAGGGAGGTATGTCTCAGGTCATTCACGCCAACATGGACGATGACAGAGACATATTTGTACTTGTTGTGGAGTGACCTGAGTGCATGGGTTATGTGGCAGATCCTGGCACCTGACAGGCAGCTGACAGTAACCTTCTCCTTCTTTAGCCTGGTGAGTGGGACATCAGTGTGCCTGACTATAGAGTCACCTATGACTAGTGTGTTGGGTACGTTGTTTTGTCTTATTGGCTGTGGTTGAGTGGCACACTGAGTCTGTGGGCTATGTGTCATTTGGGTTGTGTTGGGGGATGGAAGTTGCTTGTGTTTCTGCTTTGGAGGTCTCTGTTGCTTAGACAGATTAGTATTGAGAGTCTCCACAAATGTTTTTGTGTTAATATGTGTGAATTTTGGTGGTGTAGATTTAGTGAGACTATGTGATGAGTGTGGTGTGGTGCAAATGTTAACCTTCTCCTCACGACTGTCAAGTTCAGTCTTGGTTGGAGAGAGCTTTACCTCCAGTTTGGCTAGATAAGTGCATCTCTCACAGGTTGTAGTGTTGGGTGGTAGGAGGAGAGGGTTGTCTGTGTACATGAGGCAATTTCTACATTGCCTCAAGATGCCCAGATTCATTAGATAGACAGGAGACACTGGGAGCTGACCCTTGGACATGCCCGAATAAAAAACTATTTTCCTCTAGATATGTGAGGAAAGTGAGTACAAGAGCTGTTTTTCTCTAAGCAAGTGAGAAAAGTAAGCACAGAACCTGTTTTCCTCTAGGTAATGAGGAAGATTGAGTGCTATAGTAATTAGTAGCTTATTTAGTGCTTACAAGTTCTGAACAGGTGCTGAGCACGAATAAGCAAATTTAAGTGCTAAAACTAAGAATCTGTATCTGCACTAGACAAGTTACAGGACAGAAACAAGTGCAAATGCAGGCTTTCAAATCAGAAAGTTGAGAGAGATGGAAAAGATTGCCCAAATGGCCAATAACTACAATTTCTGGGCCAGAACCACTCCTTATGTGGTAGACAGGTTACCTAGTGCTTACCACTCCCACTGATAAGCTAGAAGGCTTCCCTCCAACACAGAAAGGCTTGGGGGTCTCAGAAGCTTACATACAGTCCTGGATACAGCAAATCTGTATCTGGAACACTAGTTACAGGAAAGGTAGGAAACAGGCTTACAGTTTTTTTTTTACAGAAAAGTAGCAAAAACAGTAGTAAAAAGAATCCACATGCAGTGCAAGCTAGCACACTTGAATATGTAGCAATATTAGACCAAAAACAGTTTAAAAAATGCAATTAAATTAAAAAGGACTAAAAGCAAGTGCAGAAAGAGTTTATTAGGTAGAATGTGGTAAAAAGATGGGACTGGGGGAGTGTCCCAGATCAAATCTACAGTGGGGCGGGCAACTGCAAAAGCCACCAAATTTAACTCAGCTCTGTATATTTGCAGATCAGTCTTTCAGAACAGTGAGACAACAGTTTCAACAGAGATCTAAGCAACAATTAACAAATTCTATAACCAAAAAAATATACTCAGCTCTGTATATTTGCAGATAGTCTGGAAGGCAGTCTTTCAGAACACAGGTTCCAGCAATTAAATGCTGATGTCCTCAAAAATGGGCATTATAACTCACACATACACAAGTAATGTGCAACCATGTAACATCAACAGGCAGAGGTAAGCAAGCTAATAATTTCAACTACATTCATTTATCCTGTCATGCACAAGTTGGACAAACAACCATAGGTTTATGTCATGCACCCTGCTCATTACTGAGCAGAGGACACCCCCTGAGAGCATCATTACATCAGCAGTAAGTCAGTGAATGCTCACATATCAAGGATAAAATGATGTCTCAGCATGGATTGGACTATGTGCAAGTATCAGTTAATCTGTACAAATATTGCCATAAGGTGTGAACTTATGTGAATATGAATGGATGTGGAAATGTGACAAACAGCAAACACAGCATAATGTACCACTACTGAATAAATTATTTTTAGCATGGCATATACATTAATGATAAACTGGTGTTCAATGCAGCCAGAAAAAGAGGACCACCCACAGGTATGACATACCTGTGTATGACCGTACCTGGTATCAACATTGCCAACACATGACATACAATCACACATCATGCCAATGGGACAGCATGACAACTGTCATCCAAAACACATGGGCAATGACATGTCCTTCTGTTGCACATACATGATATAGCAATACAAAAATCTTAACCATACCACTGTGGTACTACTGATGGACTATGGACAACATGTGTTGTCTGTCAGTTTCCCTCAGTAAAACATATGTTTACAGGGTAATTGTTGCAGCACTAGCTGCAGGTTAACTACCACAATGCATGGACAGCTGAATGTGGGAGAAAAGTGTAATCTTGTTAATGTGTGTCATGTACACATTGAAACATAATTAAATGTAACATGATAATATCTGCATGGTATGTTTTCACATGTAACTCATAAGCATGCACAGGACTGAATATACAATCCAGTCAGTTATATGGCAGTCAGCATGTTGACAACATAACACAACTGGAGCAAACAGACAACACTTATGGACCTAAGTAACCCATTCCAATGGGGATAAGCTTTGAGAATGATCTTTTGGGCCATCTCCCTGAATAAGTAGCACATAGACCATGTTACTGTGACCACTATCTGTTATTGCCTCAGCCTCATGTTATGGCACTGCTCTTTACTGTCATATTTGTATTTTCCTAACATTGTACACTACACGTACATCCAATGTCGACCAAAGCCATGTTTTTCTACCCAGGGATATCTGACCAACAGGTGCAACGTCTGCTGTATGAGTATCCGCAGCCCCTGTTACTGTGTCATATAGGTCATTCTGTCAGTATTCTGTTACATGCAAACATGACTGTGTTGTCTTTCTCCTTACTTTACAATTGCAAGATCTGTAGTACAGCACACAAACTCACAGCAGCGGGAGTCTATATGCTATTGTCTATCCTTCATACATGTCATTGCTGTTACTCCTAGTGTTGTCCTCCATTAATACTGTGTCCTTCTACCCATTCCTAGGACAGTCTACATCAGCACCTAGTACACAGACAACTAATATATGTATGTAATATCTACTTTATGTTTTAAGACCATTTGAATGGCCCATGCTGGCAATGATTCTGTGCTATCTTCCCACTAAGACTTGTCAAGTCTGCGTTATGTTTGTATTCATCACAGATGTCATATATATTGAATACATAACCTAAATGTCAACTCCCTGTTATGTAAATTCCATGGCCCGTACACATACAAGACCTAATGGTAAATCAGTACTATCTGTAACACTGCAGTGAGATATATGTGCCATATGTCTGTGTCGGCTGTTTCTTCTTTTAGCACATCAATTACCTGCATCCTCCATTAGCCTGTCTGCTGATCATGATATGTGATCTGATGTGTTTTAGTATAGTAGCATAGCCCCTGGCACAGTGACATAGTGATACAGTCCAGCCAAGATGGTGATAGTCATATGGATGTGGCTGCAGACTCAGATGTGGAGGGAAACTTGTACAGCCATTTTGGCAATGAGGGGACATAAGATGGAGGACAGGATGAGTCCTGTGAACAACAGTCCCATGCTGAGACTACTGCTGATGTAGACACTTTCCCACAACACATTGATACTGCCCGTCACAGTAGAATGTCAGTGTACAGCTGGTGCGCATGGACACATGTCAGAGAATGCCCATCTACTCCTACAGGCAAATGAACATTCCCAGCAATGTCATAGATCTGACATCCATGAACTTTCCAGTGCCTCAAATTGTGTTGCACACCAGCTGGGTGTGCTGCATGAAGAAGAGGAAAACAGACACAGTGAGGTGATGATATCACTTGCTGCACAGAATGAAAATATATCTGTGGCATGGTCACTAAAATCCCTGGACTGTACAGTACTACAACAGTGTCATAGTAGAAGCAGGGTTCTGCATGCCCTGATTATGCTTAGATAATTGCCACATGGGAGAGAAAGTCCCCCTCTCAGAAGAACCAACTTTGCCCATCAGTCATCAATGTCTATGTTCCAACATGCACACTTTTCTACTGCTGGCCCATCTGCTGTGGGCCTGTTAGTCACAACCAGACCATCAAGTTGCAGTTATACTTCACCTTCACATGTTGGTGTCACCCTATTAGTCTCCTCTGTTGAACAACCTGAGCCAAGTGTTTCCATAAGTGGTAGGGGCAGACCAGACTGTGGTGTGGGCTGTCAGCATGGGTACCCTAGACTGTGCTAGAGTAACTCATTTGATCTGCTCTGTCTGGTAGTGTCATTCTCACCCCATGGTGATGATGATTGCTATGCAGAACACTTACAATGTCATCTATCTGGTTTGATGACATGTCTGATGCCACAGGACTCCAACAGTTTTACTAAACATAGGTGACTCTATTGATTACATTACTTTATGCATACTTTACAGTGAAATATTTGGCTTGTAATATTAACAACAGTTTGGCATAATATCCTGAGTAGGTTACCTGTTTTCAGCTTTTTATAGTGGACATATAGAAATGTGTTGCACTTATGTGTGTCCCTTATTGTGTGCCATACACAGATACAATAATATCAGTCTGTATGCATGCCTGTATCTACTGTGCCCTGATTTGACGATCCCTGTTGTGATAGATTTGTATATCTTCATAATGTTATATGTTATGATTATGTGGTTATGTCTGGTGCTCAGTGTGTACATCTAGTGGGTAACTGCCATTAGATACAATCCATGCTGCTGTGGTGGGCAACACCTAAACATCAATGTTTAATCTGTACACTTCTGTATATGTGGCTTATCATGACTCAAAGTTGTGATGGGTCAAATGCTGCTATGTTGCCTGGGTCTGCACTTGTGGGCACACCCATTGTTGCCCACACCTGTGCCTTCTGTCCCCTGTGTCCTCCTGCACCTCCTCTGATACCTTCTGGATGTCATCTTGACATCTTGGGTTATTGGGGTAGTTTAGCCACACCTGCAGCTGGAAGACTGCCATGTGCTCTAGTTAGCATGTTATTCAGCATGGTGCACACTGCTATCTTCTGTGCTGCCTTTGCAGGTGTGTACTGCAGTGCAGCCCCTAACTTTCAGTACAGCTAACACATGTTCTATGTCATTTCTGCTTGTTGCATGCATTCAGTTGTAGGCCTCCTCTACAGGGCTGGATGGTTCATGGTATGAGGTAATTAGGCATGACTCAAGTGGATAACCACAGTCACCTGTTGTAGGGAGTAAACACACATGTTTTCAGCATGTATATTGTTGGGAGGGATGTCCTTAACGTACCTCCTTGCTCTGTTCCTATACTTACCCAGTAGTAGTCCCTCAGGTCAGTGCTGGATCCAGCACTAAGTGACCAAGGAGGTTACCTAGGGCCCATTGGCTTCGAGGGGGCCAATGGGAGGGGGCCTACTGGCCTGGGGACTGTCACATTTACTTTTTCATTAAAAAATACATGTTTTTTAAGGAAAATCTTCTTTAAAAACACCCATTGCATCCAGTTGCACACACCTGATGAACCTGGGCATGCATCATTGTTGCACAGACCTGTTGTTTAGTTCTTCCTTTCTGCATTTCATGTGCGCATAATTTAAATACAAGAAAATGTTCCTGTGCTGTGCTGCTGCCTGCTTCTGAGGAATGTAGACTCACTCCTTGGATGGACCTTGATCCTTGATTCGTCTACAGCACAGATGGACAAGCAAGGGGTGTGTGCACGTGTAAAATGTCCAAGTTGGGGATAGTAAGTGATTAGTTAATTTGCTCAGGCTCAAACCCTATACCTTAGTTACAGGAAACAAGAGCCTGAATCCTCTATCGTAACTACCAAGCTATTACAAAACAGAGTTTCAAGAAATTGAATTTCAAGTTCATTTTCAAGGGATTGAGTTTCTGGTGCATTTTTCAAGGAACTGAGTTTCAAGCACCCTTTCAAGGAATTGTCTGCTTCAAGGAAAGAGAAGTTTACTGCTATTCATGCTAAGTCGGTTTATGATGTGTAACTCTTTTGTTTAGTAAATGGCATCACTATTATGATACCACTATATAGACTGTAAAAGTGCTGTTAGTAGCACAACAGGTAATATACCTGCTTTTGATGCAGAAGGCTTTGGGTTCTACTCCCGCAGCATCTAACTCAATTGCTGTTACTGTATTGCACTTTGAGGAGGTGGAGGCTGCTGCAGTCCTGAGTATGTCCTCCTTTAGATGAGATGCCTAGTAAGTGTGAACATTATTGTCAGTTTGCCATTCATTCCCTGTTGCAATATTACCAGCTTACCATCTTTTTTTCAATGTAACATAGGCAATTTATTCTTCAAGGGGAGCAGGCACTGAATTTGTAGATGAAACACTGAAATATAAAGTTGTTTGCTAGTAGCAACCTCTTTGTTAGTTACAGATCTCTTTAATGTGAAATTATTCGTATGACTTTTACTTCTGCAGAGATTGTGCATATTGATTGATATCGGCAAATTTGTAATGACAGAAGTTTGAGTGGACTTTTATGGTTGAAATGTTCTGAATGGGGCAGTTTTGTCATTATTGTTTCATATGTTTTGTTTCACTGATTCCAGGAAAAAATGTTCAAAACTAAAATTTAAAACACTCTAACAAATGGTGCTGTATTATACAAGAAATATAATTTAATAAAATGAGGAAAGTGAATCAAAGAACGCATACATTTTTTTTTTATTTAACATTTGTTTACCAGGAAAGTCCATCTTGGAACAAATCCAGTTTTCAGCAGAGGCCCGGGGAGAAATGCTCCAGATGCATGTCTTTGTAATGTGGAAGGAAACCAGAATACCTGGAGAAAACCAACATGAACACAGGGAGGACATGCAGACTCTGCACAGAAGTCATGCCCGCCAATAATTAAACTGGAGAACATCTTGCTGTATGGCAACAACATTACCACTGCTCCATGTGCAATGCCACATGTATGCATGGTCCTACAAAAGTGTGCAAGGAGGCTATGATTTGAAAACAGTCCAAAGGTGAACTTTATCTGCCACTGGCCAGAAGCATATTCTTTGAATGTGTGTTTCAATGCTGCTTCAATGAATATGAGTTTCAAGGGCTGAGAAGTTTTAATAGTAAGTCTGTTTTCAATGTGAGACTGCATTGCTTTGTTTAGCAAATCTATCAGTGTTTATGACATAACATTTGAAATTAAAAATTTTAAATTAAATCCAAATATCTGTAATCTTTGTAGAGGTAAAGCAAAAAACAGTATGCACACTGGAAGTTTTGAACAGTGTTTATGGTAACTGGGGAGAAACAGCAATGTAATGGGACATTGGAATGGCTGCAGGGGGAGGGGTCTGTGTATGGGGGGGCCTATTCCTTTACCCTGCCTATGGCCCCATTTGACCATGATACGTCTCTGCCTCAGGTATTTCACCATGCTGGAATGTGGCCCTCAGACCACTTTCCCCTCCATATGCAGCATCATGAACACTTTCAGGGTGCGTTGCCATGAGATTTGATATGCTGCCATCTGCTGCACACATGAACTGGTAGATCAGGGATGGTCACCCTTTCCGATTATTTATCAGTCTGCTTCAGGATATAGTGAGGTCCTGATACTCATTCATGACTTGTCTCACAGTAGCCTGATGTAGTTCATTCACTGCAGGTTATATTTTTCTTTTCCTTTTGTTTGTCTTACAGAATACAACAGAATCTGTAGTATTAGCTTCATTTTCTTGTGAGGCCCTATAGTATATGCTGAGGTTTTCAGAAAAAGAGTCGGCATTGCAGTTTGTTACATTTAAGTTGTGTTAGGCATGCACAATGTATGCTGGAATCTGACGGGAGTGTGAAGAATCTGTAACTATCCTACACTGAATAGCAAGGTACACAGACTGCATTTAGCATGCCTTCTGAAATCATGTCTGCAGGTGGTGCGCTGAAGTCTTTCTTCAGCATATTGCACTGTCCGCAAATAGCTTTTTGGAATCTGGCCCACAGTGACTTTGTACTCACTTACATAAGGAGTTAACAGCACCAATCAAGCAAGAATTCAAACTATGAATGTACCAATGCTCCAATCACTTTCTTTGAATGTGATCTGTTTAAGTGCTCTTGAAGTAAAGCCTTCACTGTAATTTACATGTCTATTTATATGGAAAATATAAAAGTATGTATTACTTTTCACTGCTATGTATAACTTACATCTGATTTAGCTCTGACATGGTCAAAAGTGTTTACTTCTGTTAGTTTAACTTAATAAACCATGGTTTAAACAACCAATACCAATTTGATTCTTGTTGATTTTATTTTTAATACAAATGCAAAGTGATCTCTCACATGGATCCTAAATAAGAAGTTGTGACAATGCTCTGTTTTTAATGAATATTGAAATATCAAGAACAATCATTCCACTACAAGTAGTATTCCCTTTTTGTTGGTTTGCTCTTCCTTAAGGAAAGTGTGTACTACCCTTATGGCTAGAAATCTGCATTTTCTCACTCAGTACTAGGTTACGCACTCTCTCTCCATATACATATATATATATATATATATATATATATATATATATATATATATATATATACACACACACATGCACACACATATATTTATCTATCTATCCATATATATATATATATATATATATATATATATATATATATATATATATGGTTCCCTAACTATAACCTACCACTTTACTACCCCCTAACCCTAAACCCCTGACCCTAACCCTAACCCCTCACCTACACCGCCTCGCTTCCACACCCCACCAACCCTAACCTAACTCTCACTTACCGCCCCACTACCCCAATATATTTCACACTTGCCCAACTAACTAACCACTAACCCTAACTCTTAAAAAACCTAACCTAACATAAAAAAAACAACATTTTTACTACCTTAGCGCGCATGACTGACTCACCACAGGGCTAACAATAGCAAAGCCACAATGACGCCAGTATGTCCTATATATATATATATATATATATATATATATATATATATACATATATATGTATATCTATGTATCTATATATATATATATATATATATATATATATATATATATATATATATATTTATATTGATATTTATATATCCATCTATCTATCCAGCTAGCTATACAGCATGTGTGTTCCCTGTATAATGCATGTATGTGTGGTAGACATTCCTTTAAGAGGAACTCATAATATTGCTGCTAATTAACTGAAGGTGTCAGTGGAAGGTGTATAAAAACATGTTTCACTCCCCACTCTCGTGGTGCATATGAATGAAGCAATTACTGTGACCCAGTCACCAGTATTTGATTAGAAGACATAGGAGCTGGAAGAAGGGGGTCAGGGAGGTCAGCAATGAGTGGCATATAGCTCATGTATCCTGGATAGAAAGAGAAATGGCTCAGTTAGATGTTTGGGCAACCCTCACTCTGGGTGGTGCACCCCATAAAGACCAGACCTGAGAGGCATATTATCATGTTGTTGGTGCACAGGTCTGAGGATAGTTGCATGCGGATGTTTGCATGATTCTATTCCAAAATGACTGTCAGTGCTAGTGTTCCTTGGAAACTGTTGAGTGGTATTAGACGCTCCTGTGTCGGAGAGTGGGGATAATGTCTGCATGGATGATAGTCTCATGATTAGCAATTGCATCCTGGGGGGAGTGAATGGGCTGGTGATGACTCTAGTTTTGAAGAGAAAAAAAATAATTACATAGATCATGTAGGCTGATGGTCAGTAGGCAGGGGTGTTAAAAATGCAGGGACTGTGTAGCCATATTCTGAAGTTAAGGAGAGCCAGTGGAGTCCGGTGGTATTAGCGAACTGGAGATCCAGAATATTAGCTATAGAGAAGAGATGTCTGGGTGTTTACTTCTAGAGGCTAAGGCTAGGAATGATCGCCTCCTTCATCTAGTCCACAGTTTGATTCTCTTAGCTTCCATTTGCCTACAGTGTGACTTTGAGCTTGTCACTTAACTAGACAGTGTTCTGGCACAACTGGGAAATTGGGCTAGGTCCCTCAGTGGTATCCTAGACTTAATGTTTATTATACAATTCCCCAAAAACGCACGACTTTTCTGTTAAAATGTCACACTAGCTTTAAATGGTTTTAACAACATTAGACAGTTTTAAAAATAAAAAAGAGAGATCCTCCTTGCTTTTTTAAAGCTGTCAATAAAACAAACCATTGCTAAAAATTGCTTAAACTTAGCTTAAACACAACTCTGATTAGGCGCATGCGCAGTGCATCCAGCACGCGAACTGAAATACCGAACAGCAGCATACCAGAGGTAAAGAGGCGGGCAACAATGCCATTATTTAAGAAATAGTAATATTTTTTTTTTTTTATAATATTCATTAAATATAATATAAAACTTCTGGTGTGTGGGTAGGTAACCATTTTGTTACCCGGTTGGGCTTTTTGGTCTGGCCGGCAGGACCAAACACAACCGGTAAATCCAGCATTACCCACACCCAGGCATGGGTTATTGCTATAATAACTATCTATTCTTTGCCAAGGACTGCATACTATAAAATATATGGTTCCTTATTACTTTTATGAGGACCAGAATCAGACATTTCTTGATGACTTATGCTTTTATTCAGCACCTGCTTTGTTAGATGTACTGTTCAGTGTTTTCTGTTTTGTTTTAGTGAAACCAGTATTTCTGCTTTCAATTCTGTAAATTAAAGCTGCTTAATGTTCAAGAATGCTGGATGCAATGGCCATAAAACTTCAGATTTTTTTTTCCCCTGAAGTCCCTTCATCACATGTTACTGACAAGTAAACAGGACTCTGCTACAGTGCAACTTTTTTTTTTTTGCTGTGGTCTGTAGTGCTAACAAAAAAAAGCACTTTATTGTGCTATGCCCTATATTGGAAGCAGCCATTAAATTTGTCACCACACCATAAGTTGTGCCTCTACTCTAGCCACTGACCAAAGAAGAAGACTTGAAGGCTTATATTGTGGCATTCATATGTATAAGTATCCAAGAGATGCAGGACTAAGACAAATGGGCTCAGACAATATCAGCACATATAATGGCAGCTCCTACCTATGCTTACATAAACATGATAAAAACAGACTTCAAGGACTGTGAATGTCAGGAAATGGTTCCTTTGTCATGCTTAAATTTCATGAATTGACTTCTTTGAAAATAGAATTGTAAGGTTTCAGTTATGTGAATTAAAGCACATAATACCTTTACAGGTATGCAAGGAGGGTCACAATAGTTAGGAAAAAATGACAGAGATGTTCATAGGTTCATAGGTTGGTACTAGGCTATCGGCCCTAGGGCCTATACAAGCCTAGACGTAACAATTCACTGGATATTTCTTCCCGCAATATTTATTTAACCTGGACCCCTGTCTAGCAGGGTGACTGACATGATCCCAGGGGTGAATTTCCTATCTCCCGTCCAATTGTCAAGGATATTTTTGAAGAGGGCCAAGGAGGCACTCTGCTTGACATGTATGGGCAGTCTAATCGAGAGTATGAAAAGTCTCTGGGTCAGGAACCTATCCCTCCAGCATGTTTTGTTCATTGTGATGACAAGGTTTAGATCCCTGGAGCGTGTGGCTCTGAGGGACTGGGATTTATTTAAGTGGAGCGTGTCCAACAGCTCAGGGTTTGACATGGCCTTGTATGTTAAGCAGAGATAGCCTCTGAGTAGACTGGAGTTTTTATAGATGGTCAGCATAGGGCATCTGCTTTAGGCCTGTGATTCTTTTAGTGAGATATTTCTGCGGCCTTTCCAGCTGTTGCAGATGTCTTGTGAGGTACATACCAAATGGGGCATTGTACTCTATAATGGGTCTATTGAGGGATGAGTACAGTGAGACAATGATCTCCTTTTTTCTGGATGAAAAGCCCTTACTGATGAGGTGTGCCGCATAGAAGGATTTCCTGACTGTTGTGGCAATGTGGTTATCGAAGGTTAGACCACTGACAACCTGTGTCCCTAAGTCTCTCATCACACTTTTGGTGTTTAGTGTACTGCCACCTATGTGGTAATTCATGGGTACATGTTTTATCCCAAAGGGGATAACTATACATTTCTTAGCTTTAAGTTTGAACCCATGGCTCTGGCACCAAGCATCTGTTTCTGTAAGGTGCTTTTGTAGAATATCCACATAATTTGGAGATTCAGTAATGGCTCCCAGTTTGCAGTCATCTGCAAACTTTGTTAGCCAGAGTCCCTTAGTGTTGGCTTGTACTTCAGAGAAGTAGATGCCAAACAAGAGCGGTCCCAGGACTGAACCCTGATGTACTCCACTTGTCACTTGTCTGGAGCTGGATTTGGAGTCGGCTACTTTTACAGTCTGGGTTCTGTCAGTAAGCCAGCTGGCAACCCATTGAGTGACATATGGATTCATGCCCAGCTTAATAAGTTTATCTATGGTTCCAGAGTGGTGGGTGGTGTCAAAGGCCTTGGCGAGGTCCAGATAGGCTGTGTGGACCACCTTACCCTTGTCCACAGCTCTGGAGACTGATTCAAAGAAGTCAATCAGGTTCAGGAGACAAGATCGGCCCTTCATGAACCCAGACTTGGTGGGGTCCAGTGTTTGAAGGTTGCCAATGTCTTTGTTTATAAGTTCCATGATAATGTGTTCCATGCCCTTGCAGATCAGGCTTGTCAGACTGATGGGGATGGTAGTTCCCAGGATCCAAGGTGGATCCCCCCTTGTGGAGTGGGATAGCTGTAGCTGTGCACCGCTCAGTGGGCATGAAGCCTGAGGTGAGGCTATGATTAAACATAACACTTAGGTGAGGTGCCAGTTTATTTTGTAGTTCATGTCGTACACAGCCCGGGATGTCATCTGGTCCCATGGATGCTGTATTCTTAGCTATGGAGAGTGTGGTTTCTATCTGTGTGGCCGTGATTACCGAAATTTGGCAATATTTTGGTATTGAGATGGGCCCTTTAGAGGGTGAGAGGGGGGTGAAGTTGGCACTGAATCGATCTGTGAGGATATTGGCAATACCCTTGGGATCAGTATACTTAATGCCATTCTGTTGTAGCGCAGAGAAGATATGAGCATTGCCATTTAGATTCTTGACATAACTATAGAATGCCTTGTGGCTGTCTTTGGAATCTTTGGCAATTTTATTTTCATAACTAGCTTTGGAGGATTTTATGAGGGATCTCAGCTTCTTACTGAGGCTGGTAAGGGAGTTTTTTGCATCCTGGGATTTTCCTCTTTTCTGCAACAGTTTCTTCCTTCTGTTGTATAGTTTGTTTATGGCAGGGGACTATCAGATTGGCTTCCTTTTTTTGGAGGCGAGCATCTTGGTTCTATTTGGGATGGCACGATTCATGCATGAGTGGATGTACTTGTGCAGTTCCTTAGTGTAGGATTCAGCAGTCGAACTTTCAGCTCCCATCTGCATGGGTGTCATGAAGTTTGTCACTTCTGAGTTGAGTAGCATGAAGTTAGCTTTGGAGAAGTTTTTTACGGAGGTTTCCTTACTAGGGGGTGGTGGTGGGATGTGGATGTCAAGGGTGATTAGCTTATGGTTAGACCTGACCAATGATGGGGTGACCACTGGTGTGGAGCATCTATCTCCCATGTTGGTAATGACCAGGTCTAGGATACTGGAGCCCCTGGTGGGACAATGGATTAGTTGATCTAGGGCATTGGAATTTATGAATTCCAAGAACCACTGGGAAAAGGTGTTGGTACCCGAGTAGTTTTCTCAGTTAATGGCAGGGTAGTTGAAATCACCCAGTATTAGGGTGTTTGGTTGTAACTTAATATTTTCCAGTATGTTTAGAAAGGTGTAGTGAGAATCTTGGGGCATGGTGGGGGATCTGTAACAAGCTACAATTTGGATTGCAGTCTTACCTAGTGTTAGTTGCACCTGGAGAATTTTAGATGCATTGTGTTGGGCAACTAGCCTGGAGGTGTGAATGTCCTTGGTGAATATGGACACTGATCCACCATTAGTGTTTTGGCCTTGGTTTGGTGGCTGAAAAGTTTGGTAAGAGTTGTAGCCTGGTATTGTAGGGGTGTTTTCTGGAGCCTTGAACCAGGTCTCATTTACTGCGCAGATATCAATGTTTTCCATTTTTAGGAGTGCCTCGAGAGAGTGCATTTTGAGGTTTAGACTTCTAGAGTCGAGTAGCTTTACCTTCAGATTTTGCATGCTTGTATCTGTTAGCCTGATGGTTTAGTCCTTTGAACTTTGCTAAAAAAGGCACTATAGGTGTGGCAAGAGCTTTAGCCAGTAACCTGAATCCCAGGGGCAACAGGTGCAGACCATCTCTGACAAAGCATTGTGGTTTGTCAGTCATGTCATCCCAGGTAGACAGATTGTGGATCCCCTTTGAATGACACCAGAAGCTTAGCCAATTGTTGAAGTCAGTCATTTGCCCTTATACTGTGGTATCATTCTGGTCGAAGGCAGGATGCTACTTAGGGCTAGGGTCATACCTGCTTGGGCCACATGATCCGAGAGCTTTTCCATGCCTCTTTTCGTGTAGTCCAGGGAGGTACGTCTCAAGTCATTCACTCCAACATGGGCAATGACATAGAGTCGTATTTGTACTTGTTGTGGAGTGACTTGAGTGCATGCATTATTTGGCAGATCCTGGCACCTGACTGGCAGCTGACTGTAATTTTCTCCTTGTTCAGCCTGGTGAGTGGGACATCGGTGTTCCTGACTATAGAGTCACCTATGTCTAAAGTTTTGGGTACGTTGTCTTTCCTTAGGAGCTGTTGTTGGGTGGCACACTGGTGTTATGAGCTATGTGTCACTTTGGTTGTGACTGGTGTTTGCATTTCAGCTTTGGAGGTCCTTGTTGCTTGGGCAGGTTAATGTTAAGGGCCTCTGCATATGTAGGTTTAGTGTTGCTATGTGTGGGTGTTGATGATGTGGGTTTTGAAGCGCTATGTGTTGCTTGAGTTTTAGTGCAGGTGTTAACCTTCTCCTCTTGACTGTCTAGCACAATCTTGGCTGGAGAGAGCTTTGCTTCCAGTTTGGCTATGTAAGTGCATCTCTCGCAGGTTGTAGTTTTGGGTGCTAGGAGGAGAGGGTTGTCTGTGTACATGAGGCAGTTGCTGCATTGCCCCAGTATGCCCAGATTCACCAGGTGGACATGAGAAATCACCAGAAGCTGACCCTTAGACATGCCTGTTTAAGTGCTTTTTTTGTAAAGTACAAGAGCTGCAAGGTACTTTGCAATTATAGGCTGTTTAGTGCCTACGATTAATTTCTCCTTAACAAGGAGAGTTGAGTGCTTGTATCAGTTTAAGGCTTCCTAGTGCTTTCCAACAGGTGCTAGTCACAGGGATTCCGATTTTAGTGCTTCTACTGGGAAACCAGCTAGTTCTAAGGGAAAATTTGAAGAGCAGATTTTCTGGCACCTGGAATAGTTTAAGCGTAGCCCCGAAGTGTTGGCAATTGCTACATTTAAACAGGCACTGCCAATTGCAATTAAAATATGTGTGTTAGAATTAAAACATTCTAAAAATGTTGTTACTCTGTAAGAAAGTCTTTTGCAATGAAATTTTATTTAAGTGGACTCTCTCAGACTTTTAAAAAGTCACATGTGAAAACAAAAGGGGCAACTACACATATACTTTGCTTTCAATGTGGGAAAATGAGCCACATTGCTAAAATCTGTGATGCTGACTCATAGTGTATATCAATCAGTTGCTCTCTCTAACTCTATGTCCCTCTTCTAGTGTTTTTTCTGCTTATCTTATAATCTTTTTCTTCTTTCTTTATCCATTCCCAGTTCTACTCTGTCACTCCCAAGCTGTAAACCCAGAGCTCAGCATAGAAACTGCAGTTCTTCTAAAGATTGGGTCCCCACCAAAATCATAAGTTATAAAGTATGTTGTAGATTAGGCTTACAAAAGTGGTTAAACGTATTTGTTTTCAAGTCAGTTCCTTAGGAGAACACACTACCAGGAATGTCATCTACCCAATCCCCTGCCTTGTAAACTCAATTCTGGTCCCTGTTAACAGCTTCACAGAAATGCTCCTGCCTCTTTA
This sequence comes from Protopterus annectens, assembly GCF_019279795.1. NCBI lineage: Eukaryota > Metazoa > Chordata > Ceratodontiformes > Protopteridae > Protopterus > Protopterus annectens. The sequence goes on along the minus strand of NC_056725.1, from coordinate 232,501,485 downwards.
ATAGAGATTGCTAGGTTCCCAAGCCATTTTGCTAACTGGTATTAATCTCTATAAAGTTATTTACTGAGTCTAAGTATTGCATACCTCTACAAATCTTTAACCTGACAACTTACTGCAATACAATCAGGGTTTTTTTGTTAATAAGTTTATTTTTCAGCTAATCTCTGCATGATATCTGTTTACAGGCTCTACTCCTGTAATTCTCCATAAAGTGGGTGATAGCTTTTCTCTCAAAAATGCACGCTGAAAAATGCGCTATCCCCTGTTTGCTCCCCTACCCCCATTCCCAAACACCTTCATATCTATTACATTTATACTTAATGTAACCATTCCCCACTTAATAAAACCACCTATCAACAGGTTCACACCTTAATTACCAATCAAAAAAAAGCCAATAGCTAATTCCTTTCAACATCACCCCCACCTACCTCATTTAACATGTTACCACCCCAGTCCCTCCCTGTACATTCATACAATAAAACAGTCTATTATCTTTTCACCTACTTACCTCTCCCTACTTGCCCATACTTAGCTATCATAATTTACTACCATAAAGACATGTACACACATCTATATCCTTCCCATCATACCTCAACAATAACAAAAGCTGTCCCTGAATAACTCACATGAACTATAACGCTACTACAATATTATATATTGCTAATACTTTTTTCAACTGCCACCCATCTCTCATCATATCGCTTCCAGCTAACCACACCCCAAGTCAACAATAAAAGTACATCTACCAGCCCCCAACAAAAGCCAAATAACTCACATAAAAATTTCATCAGCTATTTTTAACATTACTTTAATTGACCAACTTAATCACAAATTACCCCCACTCAAAAAAACACCAACAAATTTTTCACTTAGGTATCACAAACACATACCTAATCTCATTAACTTCCTAATAAACATAGCTAAGAAACTTATAATATGTGGTGACATATATGGAAGGCCCAAGGAGACAAACTGCTGCAGGTAAAGTCCAGAAGAACTTTAATCTAGAAACTTTTTGAAATAAAAACTTGTTTAAAACTATGAGAGATAAGCACTTTCATTTGCAAAATTACATGGACTTCATCAGATAAACATTGTTGGAAGTGCACACACAATTTGTAGCTTTTGTGTTCAATCACATGACCACCACACCCCCAGGAAATGGAACATCATCTTAAAGGAGCCACCACAAAGAAATTCACAGTGTGTAGTACTGAGTCCATTCAATTGACAAAATTTGCAAACAAGTAAAAAAAAAAAAATATATATATATATATATATATATATATATATATATATATATATGTAAAATAGTATAAAATATATTTCCTATAAAATCAGAAAAATAAAGACAAAAGTATGCAAAAATATGTAAAATATAAACCCTGTATTTAGGGCTCATCTTTCCAGTGCTTTTAATTTAAGCAAACATGCTATTAAAACATGCTCATTGAGTCCAGGCCAATTATTGTCATTCAGATGCAGCTGCCAATATAATTCACTATTTTTGTAGTAATAAGGTCCATGGTCTTTCATTACTGCTGGAAGGCATTTGTTCCAAAATACAAAATTTGTACATATGGTATAGGTAACATTTTATGTGTTTCTAGAAGGCATACGTTTCTTTTCTCATTCTGATTTCATATAAATGTTCATATATTCTGTTCTTCAGTCTCTTGTCCATTTCTCCTATGTAAAAACACAGGCAGAACATACACAGTGCACAATATACATATCTCTCAACCGTACCTAATCTCTCAGTTTTCCCTGTTTTTTTTTAGGTCTAAATAAAATTTCCGAATTTCCCAGCTTTGTTTTTGTTTAATTTTTTTTTCAGACTGACCTCATCACGCGGAGGCATGTGCAGTGATGTCAGCTTCATCCAGCTTGTCAGAACTCAGCTGAGGGCTGCTCTGGGCCTATTGACAGAGTTTACAAGGGGGGGGGCAAACAAAAAGCCTCAACATGAACACCGAGCTGCTATAGTTATAGAGCAGAAGCCTGAACACTGAGTTACAGGTCTTCCAGTTAAAGCACATAGCTGCAAGAAGAACACTGAGCTACACAATCCGTTCTTCAAGGTAAAGCACTGAGCTCCTGCTACATTTATTTTCCAAATATGCTTATGTGCTGCCAGCCAGAAATGGAACGCACTTGAAATGCAGTCACTGCATTTATGTTATTTGAAATCTGCGCTTCAATTGTGCCCGCTCAGTTTATTTATTTGAAAGCTGCCTGCTCTGAATTGTTCACTGCATTTACATTATTAGAAATCTGTCCGCACAGTTTATAGGTGTGTGTGGAAGTTTATTTATCTGAAAGCTGCCTACTCAGTTTATTTGAAATGCTGCCTGCTCAGTTTATTTTAAAGCTGTTTTAGGTGTGTGTGTGTCTGCTCAGTTTATAGGTGTGTGTATGGAGAAGTTTATTTATTTGAAAGATGCCCGCTTAGTTCATTTATTTGAAATGCTGCCCACTCCGTTCATTTGAAAGCTGTTTTAGGTGTGTGTGTGTGTGTGTGTGTGTGTGTGTGTGTGTGTGTGTGTGTGTGTGTGTGTGTGTGTGTGTGTGTGTGTGTGTGTGTGTGTGTGTGTGTGTGTGTGTGTGTGTGTGTGTGTGTGTGTGTGTGTGTGTGTGTGTGTGTGTGTGTGTGTGTGTGTGTGTATGTGTGAGAGACCAATATGAAATGTTTTTCATCCATCTTCTATGGATATTTGCATTTTCATAAAACAGCAATATTAGTGACAACCACCCACATAATGTTATTGTCATTTGAATTAAATATTGTAAATATGTTTCTTTAGCCTGACTATGTTGTACATATTTTGAACTTTTTATTACTGTTCTCTGCTGCTTTCTTACCCAGAATGTGGCTAAACAGGGTGTATGCAGTTTAGCATTTTCCTAGTGCTTACTTTGTGTTCTCTGTTTACTCTGAAGTGCCCATTAAGTTTGTTATTTTATCTGCTCCTATCTTATTTCTAGGCATTATCAAGTGTTAGTGTTTTTACTAAACCCTCTGTAAATTTGTATGCATTTTATTAGACTGATATGGGTCACAGCTGAAACAGATTTCTCATAAGTAAATGTATAAATAGTTCAAAAGTCTTATCACTGTGTAGAAACTTGCTTAGCTGTTTTATGACACATTTTGTTAAATATTATAATTTAATGTTATGGTTGTAGAATTCACAGTCCCATATTAGTTTATTGTGTAAAGTATGGTCTACATGTCCCACAGCATTTAGCAAAACAATTTAATGAAGGTTTGAAATAACTTATCTTAGTATGTATGGAACACCAGATGCTTCTACAAGCTGAGAGGAAAGGTTGGTGAAGACTGAATGTACATCTTAGCCTGATTGTCTTCATGTTTCTTCAAAATTACATGACTAAGATATGCTTCTGATAATGTAATGATGACCATTTAACGGACAGAACAAACTACTCAAGAATTTTTTGTGACTTAAGAGCAGTGGTTGAGTGAGTGTGGTCTAAAGGCTAATACATCCCAAATTTATAGTGCAAGAAATCTGGTGAAAGCCTAAAATAATGGGGGGGTAGAGGCCTGAAAATCAGGACATGCTTTAAATATTTCTCTTATAAACTTAAAACATTTGTAGAATAACAGGATTTGTGTTCAAATGCATTTTTCTGTAGGATATGAAGTCTGAAACTCAAATATATGTCATTATTTATTGACTTCAGTCCTCAGTGGCTTGCTAGAAAACCACACATTTTATGAGGAACAGACCATAAATATGAAGCAAAAATCTAGACATTCTGTGAAATCTTGGACATTTGAGTGGTATGGCTAAGATTCTCCATATGTGGTGAAAAACCTCTGCATTGTGTTTTTTGAATTTAGAATCATCCAACAGCAGCAACCTTCTGGGAATAATGTAGGGTACTGTATACTTTGTTGGAATCTCTTAATTTCCATAACATTGTAATAGAAACCAGCTGGTGTATGTGAGAAAACTTGACAGCTAGGCTTTTCCAGTGAATTAACTTGTAAATCCATCCATTGCATTTTCAAGTGGTGCTGCTTTATTGAGTTATTGTACATCTTCTGATAAGTCATAGTAATCTCCATCATTGCCATCTTTAGAAAAACTTTAAAATTACTCCAGTATTATCTACGAAATGAATGATAATGTCCCTGTCGCAAATATTAATACTGAGCTAAAACAACATCTTGGTTGTCACTTGTTCCATTTAAACATTGTACAAACTCTTATTAAATTGTATCATATTTTGTATATTATTTGTTTGTCTCATTTGCTTTGTTTAGTTGTTTTTTACAATGTTTTCGGTAATTTTCTCAGGAACTAGCTGAAATTAATCCTTTTGGATCAGTCCATTATCTCAGGTAACTAACATTAAATAAAACATCAAATATTTTTTTTCAGCATGTGTAGTATTATCTGCGTCTAGCCCTTATTTACTTATACAGTATGCAACTGATGTGCCTTTTCCACTATTAGTCACGGCAAATCACCCTCAGATTATTTCTGTTTTGTGGTCGTAATGTGTGGGCATCTGTTCAGAGTCATAGGTGTATTCACAAATATGTATACATCCATTCATCCTTTTTCCAGTGGACTGCTTTATCCTATACCGAATCATGGGGTCACCATAGCTTGTCCCAGCAGAACATGAGTGCAAAGCTTTTGAAGTCAGTTCTGGATAAGGTGCCAGTTTGTCCCAAAATAAACTCACTCACTTATACACTACATGCAGTATATAGGCAACTTTGAAGATATAAATTGTGATTTAGTGATTTAATCAGTAACTATGAACCTGTTATCAGTTTGCCATCCATTCCCTTTTGAAATATTACTAGCTTATGATTTTTAATGTAACATAGGCAATTTATTCTTCAAGGGCAACAGGCACTTTACTTGTAGATGAATCACTGAAATATAAAGTTGTTTGCTAGCAGCAACCTAGTTACAGATCTCTTTAACATGGAATTTAGATTACTTTTACTTCTGCAGAGTGTGCATATTTACTGATAGTGGTGGAATGTAGAAGTTTGAGTAGACTTTTATGATGGAAATGTTCTGAATTGGGCAGTTTTGTCATTGCTAGTTCATGCATTTTGTTTCATTGCTTACTGGAAAAATGTCCAAACAAATTTAAAATGCTCTCTAACAATTGTGCTGTATTATACAAGGAATATAATTTAATAAAGTCAGGACGGTGTATCAAAGAACACATGTATGTTTCTTGTTTCGTGTGCAAGGGATCTATGATTTGAAAATAGCCAAAAAGTAATCTTTATCCAACAGTGGCCAGATGCATATTCTTTGAATGTGGGTTTCAATGCTGTTTCAATGAATGTGAGTTTCAAGGGCAGAGATGTTTTAATGCTAAGTCTATTTTCATTGTGAGACTGTATTGCTTTGTTTAGCAGATGTCTATTAGTCTTTGTGCTATAAAATGTAAAATAAAATCCAAATAATCATTATAGAAGTAAAGCAGTATGTACTTTAGTTTTTATGGTAAATGGGGCAAAATAGCCATGTAATGGGACATTGGAATGGCCGCAGGGGGACTCTGGGACCATATTTTGGTTGTTTGTTCTTCAGTTTGTGTTTGAAAGTTGGTATCGCACAATTCCATTGGAGTGAGTGGGGTTACATAATTATGTATGCAAATTTTATGTTAATCAGCATACAGATTTGTACCTATTTTTCATATGCTTTTGTCCATATTTTTGATGTTTCCAGGTTGAGATGTATGACAATATACTACTTTTGTTGTACAATGATTGAATCTGTTTCTTATAGCAACCACCTGGCTGCTCAAATCAATTTCATGGCACACCTGAATATTGGGGCAGTAGGGGTAACAACCACTCTTTTTCATCCCCATAAATACAGAATTTTGTTTATGTTGGTATTTGAACCAGCAGTGTTCTAATATTTTCAAATTCCTGCCACTTTTGAACACCACTCATGGACCTGGTCCCACATAATCACGAATGGTATTTTCTTGTAGGAGGAGACACCAATTATCTTCCAGAATTTATTTTATGGAGAGACCTTCAGTAGAATAGGTTGTAATAAAATAATTCCTGAAGGTCTCAGTGTTTGTGTTTGTGGTCTCAGCTATGAGTGGCATTGATGTAGTATCCCCACCATTTAGGACTTCCTGACTCCTGTTGTTGGTCACACAAAAACCTTTCAGAATTTACAGAAAATGATGAAACTCATGTTTATTGATCACCTCTAGCATCAAGTTGTCTACAAATTTTGTAGGATAGCCACATTTTAAAAACATGTTTTTCAGCAATATGCACTAATTCCAAAAGGCAGTATCTTCTGCGATAATTCAAGCTGCCCTCACAAACTGGCCCTTGATCATTGCCCTTTTCTGTGTTATAGGGTACAAACTCTCAAAATGAAGAAACCTGTTTGAATACATGGGTTTCCTTTAAATTTTGGAGGTGAATCTTTTGTTTTTCTTGTCCTTGGCCAACCATATATCCAGGTAAGCTATGTTTAGATCATTATTCTCATAGGTGAATACAAAAACTTTGTTGTTTGATTAATATACAGCATAAATGGGGGATGTTGTGAGCTTCACCATCCCACAGGATGAAAATATTATCCAAAAAGCATGTGTAGAATCTACATGATGCAAAATAAAGAGAAGTTAAATAAAATTTTTTCAACCATTGTATCATACAATTTTGGCAAAAAGACCTCCACACGCTGTACCCATGGCTACCCCTGCCTGTTGTAAGAACAAGTGACCTCCAAAGTTAACAAAATTATTTTCAGTACAATGTCCAATAAATTGACATAAACATTCATTTGGTCTTGTGGAATATTCTTCTCCATCAAAAATTAAAAAATAAATTCCAGTCCTAAGTCATGGGAAATGACCAAATACAGGTCCTTGACATCTACAGTGATAAAGGTGTATATGTGTCTTTAAAAGTAAGGGCATTAATTTTTTTTGTAAAAAGTCCCACAAATCACAGCAAACATGTGGCTCTTGGGTAACCAAACTTCGTAACCTAGTGTCCAAAAATCTGGCCAAGGGGTGGGTGATAGAACCACGACCATCAACAATTGGTCGCATAGATGGTTGATCTTTATTTTTGTGTATCTTAGGCAAACCATACATGTGGGAGATCTTAGGATGTATCACATTTAGATAGTTATAATCATCGACCAAACTTTTTGGTCAGTGAATAAGTCATTTAGATATGCCTTTATTCTATTTATGCAACATTGCACTCATTCACAGACACCTCCTTATAGGTGTCAGATACAAAAATGGACCTCATTTTCATATTATAGTCACACACATTTATCATGACCAATTCACCCCCTTTATCAGGTTGCATGGTCCTGACTTCTTTGTTGCTTTATTTAATCTCACTGTTTCTTCTCTATAAAGATTGCATTTGAAAGTATGTTTTCTTACCTTGCCTTCTAAATGTGCTAAATTATGAATATTTAACACAGATTTTTTCAAAACAGTTAATCAAAGAGTAAATCAGGGGATTATAATTGTTGGATATCCTTAATGGCTGCATGTCTGATCCCACATTTTGAAACATCACCATGAAATTTAATTTTCTGGAATATACCTTATACGATCCATGAGTGTGTTTACAATATCCATATGCCTGTTAGGTCAAAATAGTAGACCTTGAGCAAATAAATCCCCATGACAGCCATTGATGTTAACCAATGAAAAATTGTAGATAGTGAAATCCCTAGTAGAATTTGTCACAGTGATGCATGGGGGTAGCATACATGTAGTAACATCAGGGACTGGATTTAATCACACTTTTGTAATTCTGGCACTCATTCTGTCTCCTGGTTCCTCCTCTCCAGTTTTGTCGGTTGTATTTGAGTTCTGCCTGGGAAGATTCCTGTTGTTCCATTGATTGTTCTGAGTGGAGTATCGGTTCCTGATCCTTTCTGATCTCCAGAGAACTGGAGGGTTCCCATGTTCGAAAAAATAGTCCTCAGTTTCCTCCTCCAACAAATCATCCATTACATCATGTCTTGGGTCAGTTAGCTCATCACCCGATGCATGAATATTAGCTTTGACCTTAAATCTGATACCCCAAGCTTTGTTGGGGGGTACGCCTTCTTTTCTTTATCTATATGTCTATCCCTCTCAAGCTTCTTAACTTTGTGGAAATGAATATTTCGGATATGTTCATCAATACTCCTGAAAATGTGGATATGTTCATACTTAAATGATTCATATTGTAATCATGAAACATTGAATTGTTCAAGATTTCTAGATCTGCCATGATTTCATCAATTAATTTGTTGTTATATTTTAAAATCATATCCATATACTCAGTTCCATCTCTGTCAAACAAATTCAAGAGTGCATGATGTAGCTCAGAGTTAGGAATGAGACCAGTTGGGAAGCACCACATACGTAGGCCTTTTGGTATTACATGTGCCTTAATACATTCTTTGAAATATCCATTATCCAGCTGTAATTTCTTTACTTTCAATAATTTATAGTCCAATTCAGCCATTTGTTCTTCAAAATTGACATTCCCCCACCTAGGATTCTATAAACAACACTTCAGAATGTAACCATTCACCCAGTAAAGGGGGCTGAGACAAAGTCTGTCCCGTGGTTTGAAAAACTGGAAGATACATTAATAATGTTTAAAGGTAATGTATTTAAATTGTTACATCTATTTTGTAATCCAGTACTATTAGAAGCAGAAGAAAAATGACCAGAATTAAAGTCCAAGTTCCTGGAGGCACCAGAAAATTCATTCTGTGTTGGCGGTACTGTAACTGTATTGAAATGAGCTGCTGCAAGATTATCCATCTTCTGTGAGAGTTGTTGGATGAGTAGAATCAAATCACCCACCGTCGGTGTTGTCTGTAAGTCCAACTCATAGGAAGAAATTTGTGAAGAACCTGCAGTCTGTGTTCCAGTGGCCATAATACAAAACAAACCAGGCCAGAAAACAAACTGAAGAAATACAGATTAAAATACAAATGGAAGGCCCAAGGAAACAAACTGCTGCAGGTAAAATCCAGAAGAACTTTAATCTAGAAACTCTTGAAATAAAAATGTGTTTAAAACTTTGAGAGATAAGTGCTTTCATTCACAAAAATAAATTAATTTCATCAGATAAACATTGCTGGAAGTACACACACAATTTGTAGTTTTTGTGTTCAATCACATAACCGTCAAGCCCCCAGGAAATAAAACATAATCTTAAAGGACCCACCACAAAGAAATTCACAGTGTGTAGCACTGAGTCAATTCAATTTGACAACATTTGCAAACAAGTAAAAATATAAAAAACAATATATATATATATATATATATATATATATATATATATATATATATATATATATATATAGAGAGAGAGAGAGAGAGAGAGAGTATAAAATGTATTCCCTATAAAATCAGAAAAATAAAGACAAAAGTATGTAAAAATATGTAAAATATAAACCCTGCATTTAGGGCTCATCTTTCCAGTGCTTGATATGAAGAGGGAGTCTATTCCACAGATGGGGGAGTCTTTGGGACACAAATATATCCCACCAAGTTCTATTAATGTCACATAACCAGACTGAGGCCTTGTGCATCTGAGACTGTCTTGTATGCCAGACACAGGTCACCTTTGAGCAGTCTGTATGAGACTGAATAGAGGGACAAGGCGTTTAGCATATCTGTATAGGATAGATGTTTGAGACCCTGGATTTTCCTGGTCAAGAGCCTCTGGTTTCTCCAACTGCTGCATATGCTTGGCAAGGTACATGCCAAAGGGGGCAGTGTACTCAATAATGGGTCTGATAAGGGAGGAGTACAGGGATGTTATGACCTCCTTGTTCCTGGATGAAATACCCTTTCTTATGAGGTGGGCCATGTAGAAAGCCTTCCATGCAATGGGGACAATGAGGTGATCAAGAAGTCAGGTTTCTATCAGCCTGGGTGCCCAAGAACCTCATGACTGATTGTGTGCTTAGTACATTGTTATTAATGTGATAATTTTGTTATCCTTTAAAGTTTTTAGGTAATTTATATGCTAATTCTGCTGCACTAGTTATAGTCCATGTTGACAGGACTAATAATCATCATGTAGGAAAAGCAACCCAGTTTTTGATGTGTTGATATATGCTTATTCGTTTATAATACATCTAGCTGGTGGGAGGTGTTAAAGGAGCCAGCTATAGAACAGTATAGCAACCAATAATAGCACTGGAAAAATAATAAGCATGTGACTTTAAGAAAAGAAAAACACACAACAGGAGGAGGATTTTATAATGTGTTTTTGAGACTAGAGGATGTTGTTACTTAGCATTAGACTAGTAACTGATTTTCCTGCTGGCTTAGTAAGTTGTTATGAAGGTAATTTTCAGAAGGGCATGCCAAAGCTGCATGTATTTACAGTGGCCTTCTTTAGTGATGTTGAAGTTTCTATATTGAAAGACAAAGGAGGCAAAGATGCCTTGTCTATCAGATGAAGGAGATTAACTAAAATAATTTATCCTTTTAGTGGGCCAGTCATATTATTCTATCAAAGCAACATTAAGCTGTGAATGTTTTCTTCTAAGGATATATGGTCCTCCCATTGCTGCCATCGCTTCTTTTTATGAGGCCACAACAGAATACTCTAACATACAGTGTGCACCATTTACTGAGGCAATCATACACATCAGTCTAAAAGTATCAAGCTGCCAATGCAGGCTACTGTAAATAGAAATCCCCTGTTCAAATACCTACATCGTCAATAAAACCTTTTACCTGCACTTCCATATTCAAAGTTTCTTTTTCTTATTTGTACAAAACTATATTTTAGACACTCAAGCTACAAATGATCAGTGCATAATTTCTCTAATAAATTCATCCATCCACAACCTCTTTTCACATGTTTTGCACATGGGGTTGGGGTGTCATTTTAACAGTGACAGTCATCTAGAGCAGAGATTTACACTGTTGGGTGGCTAGCCCAAATGTAGACAACTAAATAAACAAATGAGTGACTCCTGAATTCCAGACCATGAACACATGGTAAATTGTTTTACTCAGCTAGGCACTGCATTTGTTAACCTATAAACACCAGTAATTTGTAGAATAGTTGTATACTCTGATTAAAGAAGACTCTTATAGATATTCAGGTACAATTCATTTTCAGCACCTGATAACAAAAGTTACAGACTCATAGATGATTTGCGGTGCATATCATAACCAGTTTTACTTAACAATATCACATCTTGTTAACTTATAGAGGATATTAGGTTTCGCTCTTCCATTACTTATGGCACTTTCAGTGCACACTGAAGATGTTTACATAACAAAGGATAAATGAAGCAGGGGGCTAATGGCTACTGATTCTGTCTATAAATAATATACAAATGCTATTCTTTCGCATAGATGGAGCTGTGCAGTGGGTAACTGAAAAAATATAATCTACAAATGTGATTAACATATAAAAGCTGTAGTAATTGTAATGTGCAGAGATCTCTATTTTGGGATATCATTTAGTGCAGTGTTTGATTTGAGAATATCATACAGTATCATTATGTTCTGTAATACTCAGTACTGAGCATTTATAGTTCAGTATAAGCAATAAGAATATTTCAGTTACACATTTGCAGATAGTATTTAGTAAAGGTATACAAGCACAGCAAAAATTTAAAAAACAAACAGAAAAAAACAGTGTCACAGATCCCAAGAAAGATACTTTAATGCAGTAAAAACTCTAGCGCCTCGACTCAAAAGCCCTCAAAGGAGTAAATACACAGTAAAACAACAAATATACATACAAAGTTCAATAAAACAATTAACATAACAATACACAATTTATTCAATTAATTACATACTTCCAATTAAGATCTCTATTTAAACCCATAGAGTCCAGAGTATTATATTCAATTGTTCCCCACTTCTGCCACTTCTGTCTTCTAAATGGAAGACAAACTGTTCCATAGTACTCTGGGAACCGTCAGTAACATTCTCACGGAAAATCTGAGAAACATAGTATTTAGTAAAGGGTTTAATGGAGAAGCATCATAAAGCTGCAGGGTTTCCTTGATAACTACTACATGTTTGTGTTAGAAATAATACAAAGAAGAAGCTGTACTATGTATAACAGAATTACTATAACATACAGATCCAGTTAGCATCTGAAGAATGTATTATTTCTACTTCACTAAGCAACATTTATTCATAATATTTAAAAAGATGTTATAGCCAACTATAAGCAAGAAAATGCTTCACTTTAGTTTATACATTTGAATATGTAATTTGGTGCACCATTTAAATGTAAAATCAAACTAAAAATATGTTTTTCATTGAAAAGCATTATTGTGTGATACCTGAGATAAAGAAGTTATAAGCAAATGAAAGCAAAATAAAAATTGGATTTCTTTTGCATGAGCAAATATCACTTTGTAAATTGTTTACTGAGGGAGCAGCATGCAGTAACAGGTTTTCACTAAAAAGGTCTTTTACTACACACAGTAGAGTTAATACAGATGGGGTACTGTTCCGTGTGCCTTACAATTAGCACATAATATGGATGTTCTATTTATAGAGGAAGCTGATTTTTCTGAGAGGAGATTAAATATTTCACATTGTATTTTATGATCACAGGGACTGGCATACATAATTATGATCAGATCTTTGATCACAACCACCTCCAAATGTTTTCAAGATATAGATACCAGGAAATTCACTTTGAGAGCAAAGCTCAAGAAGTGAGCCGTGGCATCCATATTGAAAGCATTTAATGAAAGGATATGACCGGTGCCCCAATCATAATTGTTTGTACTGCATGCAGCCCTCTCTGCTCCATGTACTATAAGTTATATGAAGTGATTTACTAGCTTTGAAAGTCAGTAAAGCACTTAGCACTGTCAGGTAGTAACATACCTCTTGACTTCTTTTCTTAAGAATTCAGGACAAATTCAAAAATAATCAAAAGGCAAAGAATCAAATCCAGAGACAGTTTTTAAATATTGTTTTAATTCAAAGTCAACAGAGCATCCAATTTTGCATTCACGTGCATTCTATGAAAAATAAGAGCTATGAAACTCTGAGGTCTGTTATTAGTGACTGACTGTAAATCACAGTAAGTTAACAAAAAATCAAAACATTTATGGGGACAGTGCAAAAAGAGGAAGCAAAATTGGGGATACTTGAGAGACGTGCAGTGAACAGAAATGAAGTGCCCTGATGTAGAACAAATAGCTTTAAAAGCTGCTAGATACGTCACACTGCCAGACTTTCTGTTTTTGTGTCAGAGTGAAGTTCTAACAGCTTGTAAATCTGTTCTTTGCTGGACAGCACTGCCTGCTGTTAGTCCCTGGCATGAGGCATAATCTTAACAGTGCTTAGGTGTGCTTAACAACTTTTTGTTGAACACCCTAAGTAATGTTAAGATCAGATTTAGTGCCAAGGAAGAACTTAACAAGTTTGTGTTTTCCTGATATTGGAATGCAATCACACTATGAGTACTATGAGTAATGGTATGTGTATGTGTAGTGGTAATTATGGGCATATGTAGTGGTGGATGAGTTGACAACCTTCTCCTTGTTACTGTTTTGAGTGAGGGAGAGCATGGATTCTCGATTCTTGGTGTAAGCACATCTCCCACACTCTGTACTAGATTGTGTACATGAGGCAATTTCTACACTGCCTCAAGAGACCCAAGTCAACAAGGTTGGCAGGAAAACCAAGGGCAGTTCAACTGTCCATAGTGCTAGGTTGAAGACTGTTGTCACTAGGGGTGGGAATTCAGAATTGATCATAGAAGAGCTCATTTGATAGATATTTCTGCCTGGGTTTTAGGAAAAATTAGTTGAATTTAACTGTCTGGCTTTGGTCCACAATTGTGTGGCAGTGAGTGGTGCTGCTCGAACTGCAAGCAAGCAGAAACTTGCTCAAATGCAGGGCCTAAATACCAGAAGGTAAAAACATAAGAAAAAAAACTTTAAAAAGATTCAAAGGACCAATGTGGATGTTTATTCCAAGACCTAGACTGGCCTTCCTTTACCATACAGGTTCCAGTCAGCGCAGTTCTCTTAGAAAAGTGCAAATAGGCCCACTCCAATCCAAGATGGCCTGGAAAACATCCTTAGAACAATCACACCACTGCAAACAGTTCCAGAAGCAGCAGACCTGTATATGGACTATGCTACAGGTACCAGCCACCCTAGTTTCAGTGTGAAACAATAGAGAATGTGTAAAACAGCGGACAAATAGCAGTGAGACACCAAAGAAAAGTCTAAAACAGCAGAAAATCATCAAGGAGGCTCTAAAGAATGTTTTAAACAGTTAACAGATCAGTTATTTAAACACTGGTGGGAAAACCAGAAAAGCAGAACAGATAGCTTAAAAACAATAAAAAACACCAGTAAGTACTTAACAGACTAAAAAAAGGCTTTGTAAACAGTGAAAACAACAATAAATTTTAATCTATCAGGCACAGTAAAGTAGACAATTATAGTACAACAGTGTAATTTAGTACACAGTAAATAAATACATTATAAAAGTAGGGAGCAGGCAAATAAAAAGTACAGTAAATAGTATAAATAAGCATAAAACAGCCAATGCATGTTTTTTTAGGAAGCTCAAAAGCCTCTAGTCATGCGGTATCTCAGCTCAAAGTTGTGGCTAGTAGTCCACCTCAGTTCAGTTTGATGCAAACAAGCAGAAACCTGCTCAAATGCAGGGCCGAAATACCAGAAGCTAAAAACTTGAAAAAACTTTAAAAAGATTCAAAAAGACCAATGAGGATGCTTGTTCCAAGTACTAGACCAGCCTTCCTTTACCAGACAGGTTCCAGTCAGCACAATTCTCTCACAAACATGCAGATAGGTACCTTCAAATCCAATATGACCTGGAAAACATGTTCGGAACAAAGAAACCACTACAAACAGTTCCAAAAGCAGCAAGCCTGTATCTGGACTATGCTACAGGCTACTAACCACCCTAGTTTCAGCTTGTAACACTAAAGAATGTCTAGAACAGCAATAAAATAGCAGTGAGACATGGAAAAAATGTCTAAAACAGCAGAAAATCAGCAAGGAGGCTCTAAAGAATGTTTTAAACAGTTAGCAAATCAATTATTTAAACACTGCTTGGTGAGAAAACCAGAACTAGCAGAACAGATAGCTTAAAAAAACATGACAAATACCAGTAAATACTTAACAAACAGTGAAACTAACAAAAAAGCTTTGTTGTTGTTGTTGTTTGTCTTTCGGCTTTTTCCCGGTAAGGGGTCGCCACAGCAGAACTCCAGTCCACTAATGATTGGCAGTAGATTTTTACGAAACGCTGAGGTGCCAGCTCAATGCCCAACCTTCAATGAAAGCATGCAGAATTATGCATGCGTGTCTTTCGAACGCTACCCAACCATTGGGAGGACATGCAGACTCCACACAGAAGGCTTGGCCTGGGAGTGCCTTTTGTGTGGAGTCTGCATGTCCTCCCCGCGGTTGGGTATCGTTCTAAAGACATGCGTGCATAAATGGTAAACAGTGAAAACAGCAATAAAATTTGATCTAACAGGCACAACAAAACAGACAATTGCAGTACAACAATGTAGTTAAGTAAGTAAATAAATACAGTATAAAAGTATGGGGCAGGCAATAAAAAAGTGCAGTAAATAGTATAAATAAGCAAAAAAAAAACCAGACAATTTTGGAAGCTAGAAGCCTCTAGTCATTTGGTATCACAGCTCAGAGTTGTGGCTGGTAGCCCACCTCAGTTCAACTTGGTCTATATATGTTTGTATATTTACTCTCATTACCATAACAAACAGTTACATGCTCTGATGATAACCCTGCCTTACCCCTTCCCTATCTTATATTTTCCTACCCAACCATTCACCATCATAGATACACAAAAATATAATTCTTACCTCATGTCTCACTAATATACTTTGTAGCTCTCTCTACTGTAGTACTATTTCTCCTTTTCTTTCTTCCGCATTACTCCCATATTCCTTGCATCATCCTCTTATTTTGCAAATATGTAGGGATGTCTAACTAGAGTCTTAACTTCAACTGTCACCACTGTAAATAATGAACATAAAAGTTTCTCAAACTATGTATATTAATCTAAATCTGTAAAGATTTGCAAATAAGTAAATGCTTACTTACTGCATATCTACAAATCTGTTATTGTAATTTTTTGTCTAAGAGCTTTTCTCCCCAGGCCCCCACTGAAAATGGGACTGTAAGTCCAGTTGGACTCTCCTGGTAAACAAATGTGAATCAGTCAACAGACAAATAAAAACAAATAAACTTTCCTTTTCTATCCTTCATTACATTTATTTTCTCCATTATATCTCATTTGTTTACCTAAAATTTTGGAAACCTCTTCCTTTATCTTCCCTTCATATATTACTGTTATCAAAAAATAATTCATTCTTTCTTTATTATATTTATAGTTTCCTTACTTCTTATTCAGGATTTTCCCATCCCTTTCTATATTCTTCTTTCACAAAGTTTTTTTTGCTTATTGTCATTTTTTCCTTCTACTATTGCTCTCTCTCTCTCTCTCGCTCTCATTTTAAATACCTTTTCAAAACTTTTCTTTATGCACCATCCAACTCTTTGTCAAACTGCAATAAAACAGCTTGATTGGCAGATGACCTTCCCACAACTGCCTTCTTTCTTTTATAAGACATTATATTCCTGCATTTTTTCCTATCAGTCTTTTTAACCCTTTTTTCTTTTATTATATTTTGCTTCTCTCCTATTATTGCCCATACAGCCATATGATCTGAAAACTTTGCTTCTCTAATTTCAAGTTGCATTTCTTTCATGTCTTCTGTGAACAATATATAATCAAACTCTGTTTTAAGTAACCACTCTTACACGTATATTCTTTACCTGTTCTTATCTAATTATTATTTCAGCTCCCTCAACATTTTTACATCTTATGCTATTTCAATTTCTCCTTTCTTAAAATTTTTAAAAAGTATCCCACTACCATTATGAACATATTTGCTATCACATCATTTTGAATTTAGAAATACTGCAATACCTGAACATATATCACTTCCCATGGTCCACACCATTTTTCTTGTCTACATCATGTCAAATTCCTTCCTTTTCCTTTTATATGTACATTGTATATTAAGTAAATAAATTATCTCTGCATCGATTTTTTCACATTATTTAAACACCATCATTCTTCTAACATTACTTTTCAGTGATGCTTATATAAATTTTTTTCTCCCTTTTTTGCAGTTTTTTTCAGTTCATCCTTTGACCTCCTTTTTCTCCTCCTTGTCCTTCCCCCATAGAACTTCCCACCTTTTTTCTGTCTCTGAGTGCACGGCTTCTTCTTCTTTTTCTTCCTCTGTTTCTAATACCACAACCATTTTCCATCTCTATATGTGTTTCTTTCCATTTATTTGTTTTTAGATATTCCCCAGGATTCAGCAAGCTCTGCATGGTATGCAGGAATACTGCAGGAGCTGCTGTAGGCAATATGGCCGCCGTGCGATCCAGGAATAAGCTCCTGAAACGTGCATGAGCGCTCCTGCACTATTCTTACACCAACACAGTTCCTGTATGCAAATTACCCCATTTGCAGGTGAAAACCATGCAAATGAGGTGAATTTGTGATCCAAGAAGCTGGCAGCTGGCCGTGCAGGACTAGTGTAGTCTGCAGAAATGTACTTGGTTAATAACCGTGTACATTTCTGCAAACTACAAAACGGAGCTATGACAGCTCCAAATAAAGTGTGTATATTATGTGGAAACCATGCCAATGGCCAAATATATGGCCAGTGGCATGGAAAACACTTGCAAAAAAAAAAAATAACTTAAAATTTTTTTTAGCTGATTTCGGCTGTTTAAGCATACAGCAGCAGCATGCAAATGGGATCGGGCCATAAATAAATTAAAAAAAACTTGAAATAAGCATTCTATCCAAAATCACAATTTTGCCATTATACTCAATGGCAGGCAGAAGACAACATGGCCAGTGAATAGAGGTTGCTAAGGGGGAAGGCTCAGTGTGGGACTTGTAACTAGGCATTAGCAAGCAATCCTATGCAAATGAGGGGAATGATACTGAATCCTAGATCCCCTCAAGGCTAGCCTGCACCCAACTGTGTCAGTGCAGGAGGACCATGGTGCAAGCCTAAGAGCTACCTGACATCATAGAGGGGTGTGTCAGGCATACTGTAAGCTTATTGGAGCCCTGTGGCTCGGGGTTGCCCTTAGCGTAGCAGAGTTAAACAAGGGGTGTGTCCAAGGCTGTCTAGCACTTTTTACATTGCCTAAATGAGTGTGCGTGCTGCGATCCTTGATCCAAGACTACAGAGAGCACCCCTGCAATACCAGGTACAGCTCTCACCACACGTGTTGGCCACCATACCAGGACCAAAACAATATAGGTGAAGGAGTGTCCATATTCACCAAGGATATTCACATCACCAGGCTTCTTGCCCAACAGAATGTGTCTGAAATACCCTGGTGCAATTAACAATAGGTTAGACTGCATTCAAAATTTTATAGCTTGCTACAGATCCCCCACCATGCCCCATGATACCCACTACAGCTTTTGAAACATACTGTGAAATACTATGATGCAAGCAAACACCCTAATACTGGGTGGCTTACACTACCCTGCCATTAACTGGGAAAACTACTTGTGTACCAACATGTGTACCCAATGGTTCTTGGAAGTCATAATTCCCAGTGCACTGGATCAAGTAACCCATAGTCCCACCAGGAGCTCAAATATCCTAGACCTGGTCATTACCAACATGGGAAATCAATGCTCCACACCTATGGTCACCCCATTGGTGGTCAGGTCTGCCCATGAGCTAATCACCCTTAACATCAACATCCCTCCCCCACACCCCAGTAAGGACACCTCCGTAACACACATCTCCAAAGCCAATGTCATGCTACACATGTCAGACGTGACTAACATCATGACACTCATGTAGATGGGAACTGAAAGGACGACTGTTGAATCATACATGAAGGCACTGTATGAGCACATTGACTCATGCATGCATGCATCGTGCCATCCAATATAGAACCAAGACGCTCCCCACAAAGAAATGGAAGCCAATGTGGTGACCCCCTGCCATAAACATACTGTACAATAGAAGGAGGAAACTGTTGCAGAAACGGGGGAATTTACAGGATGCAAAATACTCCCTTACTAGCTACAGTAAGAGGCAGAGATCCCTCATAACATCCACCATAGCTAGTTATGAACATAATATAGCCAAAGATGTCAAAGACAACTGCAAGCCGTGCCATAGTTATGTGAAGAATTTAAATGGCAATGCTCAGAACTGCTCACAGCTACAACAGGGCGGTATTAAATATTGCTAATATCCTGGTAGATTAATTCGGTGCCATATTCACCTCCTCAAAACCACCAAAATGCCCATCTCAACATGGAAAGATTGCCATATTCTGGTAATAATGGCCACATAGGTGAAAACCACACTCTCCAGAGCTATGACAACAGCGGCCATGGGACCAGTCAACATCCCAGGCTGTGTACTACATGAGCTACAAACTGAAATGGCACCTCACCTCTGTGCCATGTCTAATCATAGCCGCACCTCAGGCTTCATGCCCACTGTGTGGTGTACAGCTACAGTTATCCTAATCCACAAGGGGGGATCCACCTTGGATCCTGGGAACTACAGCCCCAGCAGTATGATGTGCCTGATCTGCAAGGCCATGGAATGCATTATCATGGAAATTAAAACAAAGACATTAGCAACCTGCAAACACTGGACACTAACCAGGTTGGGTTTGTGAAGGGCCGATCATGTCATCTCAACCTGAATGACAACTGTGAATCCATCTCTAGAGCTGTGGATGAGGGTAAGGTGGTTCACACAGTGTATCCGGACCTCTCCAAGGCCTTTGACACCATCCCCAGTCTGGAATCATAGATAAATGTATCAAGCTGGCCATTAATCCCTATGTCACCCAATGGGCTGCCAACTGCTGTGCTGACATAACCCACACTGTAAGTGTAGCTGACACCAACCCCAGCCCCAGACAAGTGAAAGTTGGAGTACTTTAGAGTTCAGTCCTGGCACCACCTTTGTTTGGCATCTACTGCTCTGAAGTACAGTCCAACAGTAAGGGACTCTGGCAAACAAAGATTGCAGATGACTGCACACTGGGAGTCAATACTGAATCCCCATATGATGTAGATATTCTACAAAAGGGCCTTACAGAAAGACATGCTTGGTGCCTGAGCCATGACCTCAAGTTCAATGCCAAGAAATATGTAGTTATTCCCATTGGGAAGGGAAATGTACCTGTGAAGTACCACATAGGTGGCAGTACACTAAACACCTAAAGTGTGATAACAGACTTAGGGACACAGGTGGACAGTGGTCTCACCTTTGATAACCACATCACCACAATATTCAGGAAATCCACTTATGTGGCACACCTCCCACAAAGGGCTTTACATCCAGGAAAAGGAGGCCATTGTCTCACTGTAGTCATCTCTCACCCAGTAGAGACAATAGTAGACCCAGTACAGACTACAATGGCCCATTATGTATGTACCTCACAAGACATCTGCAACAACCAGAGAGGTTGCAGACATACCTCATGAAATGAATCACAGGCCTAAACCATATACCCTATGCTGACCATCTGAAAATCATCCAGCTATACTCTGTGTTTTCAGAAGCAATCTCTGCTTAACATACTATGCCATGTCACACCCACAGCTGTTGAACATGCTACACTTCAAGAATTCCAAATCCTCACAGCCACATGTGCCAGGCATCCAAATCTTGTCATCACAATGAACAATACATGCTGGAGGGATGTGTTCCTGACCAAGAGAATCCCCAGACTCTGGACTAGACTGCCCATACATGTCATGCAGAGTGCCTCTTTGGCCATCTTCAAAAGGAACCTGGACGATTGGATGGGAGATAGGAAAATGACCAAAGGGATCATGTCAGCTGCCCTGCTAGACAGGGGTGCAGGGAAGTAAATATTGTGGGAAGTCATAGCCAAGGAATTGTCATGTCTAGGCATGTATAGGCCCTAGGGCTGATAGCCTAGTATCAGTGTATGAACCTATGAAGCTATGAACTGTAGTTTCCATTGCCCAACCTTGGCAAGGTTGCTGATGTCATTCACTTTGAAATACACCTTTGGGGAAGAAGAAGCCCAGTAATCTCTGTGTCTTGTGCAATAACTGCATAATGTTGTAGTGTGATGTACTAGTTAGGTAAGAGTTCTTTTCCCAGACATGGTAAGTGTAAACGTTTGTGTGTGTTTGCCTATCTGTATGGAGAGCAATGCTTTTGAGGCCATTCACAGTTGCTACAAACTCCATTGCCCTTTTTTGGCAAGCCTGCTGATGTCATTCACTTTGAAATACACCTTTGGGGAATGAGTAGCCCAGTAATCTCCATGGTACAATCTATAACTGCATAATGCTGTAGTGTGCTGTACTAGTTAGGTAGGAGTTCTAATCCCAGACATGGCAATTGTGAGACTTGGTGTGTGTGTTTGTCATTTGTATCCTGTGTGGAGTTGGCTGGAAGTGTGTAACAACTGGGCTCATTGTGGAGCGGGTTTCACAAATTTCTTATATGGTGAGCCTATTATATGTCACAATGTCTACCTTACAAGAATAACAGATGTCAAACAGCAGAGAGGCTGGAGTAGACAGTCCATAGCCCTACATGTGACATCAAGGCCTGATGAACAATATAGGCAACCCTTGTATTACCCAAAGAACACTCTCAACCCATGTCTCATACACAAACACATTCGGCTAGGCAACGACCACTATGTTGGTAGTTCCCTGCATATTGCTCACAGATAGTAACCATGGTGTGATTGCAGTGGACTACAGAGGGCATGGCACCCTGTCTCATCCCTACAATAGGCACATTTTCCACTGGATGCCTGCAACAACTGTAGAGCCAGCAAATGTAACCCACAAAGGACATACCGTGCCTTATACACATGCTCTGTATGGACAGATGCCACTGAAACCAGGGAGTGCCTGTATCATGCTGTCAATGTAGGTGCAGGATCAACCTGGTGTCCATTGCAAGTACTCACCACATGAGGCCCGGAAGGGCACATCTGATGAAAACAGTATGTGTACACAACATGCCACAGACACCCCAGCTACACTTCCACATGTCACAGAACATGCATGTGTGATGTGTGCACATCCTAGACACCATCCATGTCATGGACTATAGAACACATACATGGCAAGCACTGCACAGCACTGGCCACCCACAATAGTAACCAGATGACTGGATGGTGAATACTATATGCACCTGTGTGGACCAATCCAGACACTACACCCCTGAGACACACAGCAGACCATTTTCATGTGACCTGGTACCAAGGTATACCCTTTACCTAGCCTTGTACAGCCTTCTGGCACAGTCAACCACTACACACCTATGAAGCAATGCACCCATGCATGTCAGTACTGGCAACCTATAGCTGTGTGTGCATGGAGTATAATGATTGATGCTATTCTCACTCACCACACCTCCCATTGGCCTACTGATGCATGCCTTCTGATGTCAGACACCCTGGCATACCCTTTGCCCATATATCATCCTGATAACATCTGTGGTGCATGTGATACCTGTGTTGTACTGAATTGTAGCAAACTAGCTAGTT
Source organism: Protopterus annectens (assembly GCF_019279795.1). Lineage (NCBI taxonomy): Eukaryota > Metazoa > Chordata > Ceratodontiformes > Protopteridae > Protopterus > Protopterus annectens. Next base: position 232,478,839 of record NC_056725.1, on the reverse strand, counting down.
AGGAAGTCTAAGCCTGACCCTGTCAACTGTGATAATGTGTGTGAGTCCCTGAGAGAGTGTGGCTGTGTTGACCTAGACACCTGTTCATGTAGACAGGCACATGTACTACACCTACCTTATCCCTCCTTTATCACTGCAGCGGATGTCACTCACCATCAAATATACCTTTGGACACCTCCCCAACCAATAAGCTCTGTGGCACATGCAATAACTGCATAGACATGTAATAGCAATACATAATCAGACTGGGGTTTGAAACCCTGTACTGGTAAGTGCGTGACACAAATATGCTTAGGTTTTACTTTCCCACCCCCTCCCTGCCTTACTTTGTCTCAGTCTGTCTCTCTCACTCCCTCTCTGGTGGCTGTGGAGAAGTACACCTGCTTTATTTAGGCAGCAGCTTGTGTTTTGTAAGGGATGCTCATGACCAGCTGATGGCCTCTGCATGAATTGCAGTCCCCCACTAGCTGATTGCATTTGGGACAGCTGTGGTAACATTTCCTTATCCAATTGCATGGAAACACACTCCTATAACTAGGAACATCATGTGGGTGTTGGCCCTTTGCATTCACTGTGAGCAGGAGTTCAACTTCATGTCGGTGTTTGGCAAATAGCATTACAGATGGTAGTGGGATATACCTCTAACAACATACACTGTGGAGACAGGCCATCAAACAGGAGGGGGATGTTCCACACATGACTACAGAATGTAAGTGTTGCTCTTCTGCCTTTTGAGTAATGTTGGTTTAACAGGGTTTGTGTGGATATGGCTGGTCTACATGATTTAATACCTGTCATGACAGTGTTATGTGCTTGAGGAAACACCCACTTGTAGGGTTATCTGCAGACTGGCCAGTGTTTGGAGTCTTATGTGTCTTGTGTTACTCACAGTTCATCTATCTTATAACTGCAGAAGCGTGGTCTGAGGATTGCAGTCAGTACATGGTGACAGCCATGAGAGTTACTGACTTCATATCCCTCATAGGACATATGTCACAATAAACCCTGTTACAACAATAAATGTATGAGGGTATCACAGCAACATGCCAATATTGGCCCAGTGTTTGTGGCTTCAGCCACAAGTACCTTTACACATATGTCATGAAGTAAGAGGTGCATATGTTCTGTACACCATTATGTATTGACATCATACCTGATAACAAGCCAGTTAGATATCAGACTGCTAGACATGTTATGTATAGTAGGGGTTATTTCTGAGGACATAACCTGGGCATTCTGTGGTTGTGTGTACAGTAGTGGGGTCTGTGTACTTATGGTGATTGTCGACAGTATATGTATTGCGAATACGTATCTTGGCCTGTGTACAGACTGTGGTAGATGTCATTGTTCTTGTTCCTGTTCTATCAGATGTTACATGCTGCTCCACTGTATTGTACCTTATCGGCTCACATGTTTATAGGGCCAAACACACACATGTCCCATACCACAGACAGGCATTGGACCACACTGTGTCGTAACCCAGTATATGTAGGGTTAGTGTGTGAGTGGCACATATGAGGATGGTGTTGATCAGACAGTCCATATAGTATAATATTAAGCTTGTTTACCATATGTGGCTGTGGCTGTATTCACATTGGTTGTGGGTATGCACTTTCACACAGGTGTCTGTTAGTCTGTGCTGTGACATGCCTGTAGTGCTTGCTATATTTACAAGTACATGTGTATTCCCCCATACAAAATGTAGCCAGTGTTGTGGCAGTCTGCCTACAGTTTGCACAGTAGTTTGTTACATGCCTAGCAGCTTAGCGTAATTATCCAATATAATGTAGTGCAATTACCCAGTGTGATGTTATGTCCAGATATTTGCAGGATGTACTGCTGCTGGGCCACCATAGCTGTTGAGTATTTCTGACAAAGCTGAGGGATGCTGTACAGATGTATGTCACTAACTACTGGGTAGTATGTGGCCATGTGACCTCTGTATCACCAGTTATGTGTCAGGACAGACAGGAGTGTGTGAATGCTTAGACTATGTGGACATATGTAGTCCAGTATTTATGTGATATACCCATGTACATGGCTGTTAACATATAGATTGCAATGCTGACACTGGTAACCTGTGCTCACATCCCAGTCTGATAACATAGCAGGGTAATGACATCTGTAATAGGTGTATCTAATGCCATGTACGTAATATGTGTCTATGTGCTGTCATTACAATAGCAAGGGATGTGAGTCTCCTGTCTGGGACACTTGAATATATATGACCTATACAACACCCCTACCCGTGTGAATGTGTTACTTACAAGGGTATTATTTCAGGTTATGTGCAGTCACACTGGCATGTAGTGTATCATGATGTTACTATTGTTGAAAGTGCTTTTCCAAGCAAGAGTAGATTGCTAATTGTAGTACTGGCAACAAACACCCCTGCATGCATACATGGACTCTGTGTCCTCACTGTCGTGTTTCTGGTGTGTGAGCTGTGTCACATTGTATATTTCCTACTGAATAATGATTTGACGTGGAAATTAACTGTAGACTGCTGTTTATATAGCACATGTCAGTGAGGGCTGCCAACATGTAGTAATGGCATACCTATCGGTGTCAGACTTCTATCTGTCAACACAGTCATCCTATTGCATAGATGTCTATCAGTCCCTGTACAGATGTGCAGATGTCAGGTATCCAGCTTGGATATGTACAGGCAACCTATGCTTGACTGACACTGACATGTCTGCCAAGCTGTGTTATAACTTGCACAAATAGGACACAACACCCTGCATGCACCACATGTCACAGATACCTCCACTACACTACCACAGTCAATAGAACATGCTTGAGTACAGGTCTCCAAGACAGACACTAACCATGTTATGTAATACATGTTGCATACATATCAACTGGAGCACCTCACCGGCCATTTGCAGGAGGCACCCAGAGGATTGGTTGATGCATGTCACTCTCACCCTCAGTGTCACCACAGCAGTGTCTGTAGATAGATTGCCTGCTGACACATGGCAGGTGGCATGATACCACTGTAAACACATCCCCATACACTTCCCATTTCTCCATGGACAATAGCCAGGTACACACCTATGAACACCTGCAGCAATGCATCCCAGTACTGACAAATGTGTATGTGTTTATTACTGAGGATATTAGTGTCTTTGTGTTAGTACACCTGTAGTTGTAATACCCTGAGGCCTTTCACACCCACTGCAACACCCATTGCCATAGTTAGATGTGGCTGTGGCTGTACTGGACATTACATGTACCTTGTTATGTTCCTCTCCTTAAGGGCTACCTGAGCCTTGGAGTACCAGCACAACACTGTTGTACAAATGGGTTGATAGCCATGGGATACCTACTGAGTTCTGCCAAGTGTGTGTGTAAGTGTATGTGTGTATATATGTATGGTACAGCATTCCAAGGCCACATACTCCTATTACAATATGCATTGCCGCACAGTATTAGGGATAGTGATGTTGCTGCCCATAGGAGAGGCATGACAATGCATCACCCTACTATACCTGTGGCATGTGCATTAGATGCATATCCCTGTAGTAGCACTCTTGAGAGGGACAAGGGGTTGTATTGCAGTCCTGGTCAATGTGTAATGGTGGGTATCTCAGAGTGTCATCATGGGTTCAAGTGCAAACAATGTTCACAGTGGGGCATGGGTGCTGGGTATACTGTCATTACACCATGGTACCCCCGTTACATGTCCATGTACCACTGTATGGTGGCCAGTGTCACCATAAACCATACAGGCAACTGATAACACTATCCAGCCCAGTTATGCACGTGCTGTGTGCAGCCTACCTGTAACACATTGGACACCTTAGTTAACACTGATAGGGCCAGGTCTCTCAGATGTGTGACTGATTGTTATGTGTTTGTTAAGTTGTATATGATGGTATATCACTCTGTGTATTGTCCATATACAGCCATTACATCCCCCATTACCATACTGTACATGCCTGGGGATGTTCTACATGTAACCTGGAACACACCAAATCCTAAATAATGTGTGATGTGTGCAATTAAAGCCACACAAATCAGTAGCACTACATACCTAGGTAGGGGTCTAATCCCAGTGTTGCAAAGGAAGAGTGTGCATGTATGTGGAGAGATCTACTTCAGGTTGCTGAATATACATGTCCCAGGGGGTCATCTGTCCGTGTGGCACAGGCAGTAACTGTTATAGAGACCTGTGACATGTGTTCAACTCTACCCAGGATATGTCACAGCCATGGTGTCACCACAGTGTCATACCCCTTGTGAGATATGACAGCAGACCATCCTCCCGCTGACACATGTACACCTACAACACAAATGGATAACATTACAGAAACCACAATCACTCAGTGTTACTAACAGCTATAATGCATCATGGCTGGACAGCTACACTACCTGACGTAAGCATCAAACATTACTGCTAACAGCATGTTACACAGCAGTATATTGGTACACTATAGTACAGTCACCGTGTACATCAGAACCATATAAGCATGCCCATGCATCGATGTTATGAATGACAGGGATGTGGCACAGGTATCATCATATGTACAGGGTGTGTTGCTGGTTTGCTAGTGACATAGGATGGGCCATACATTTGACACCATGTGTGTGAGTGAGGGGTGTAAGTTACTGATATGGCTGTGGTGATGTGGTGTGTGTAGGTATGGGGTTGCTCTAGGTGTGTTTGTATTGTGTGTGGGTATGCATGCTCACAGTTCTGCCATGTGGCTGCCCTAGTCAGGTTTTTCTTGGAGAGCTCCAGACCATACCTGGCAGGGTATGCAGTTCACCACTTCTGACCATGGACATGAGAACTGCGCCTGCCAGGGGTTCCATGGGCACATACAGGTGCAAGCCTCAATATGCTATTCTCTCCTGATGATGACACAGGTCACTTCTGGAACTGGCCAGGGCCACGTGCACATGGCATGCTGTGGTGTGGTGTGGACAGCACCCTCCCTGCAGTGCTGGGGCTGGTACTGCCAATACGGGAGTGGCTTGGTGTCCTTGCATGTCCACGTCGACCGCCAGATGTTGTTGCTGGCCTACGTCCATGTGGCCATCGCACCACTCCCACTACATGCTCTAGCATGGACAATTCAGTCAATCAGGCCCACCATCTCACCCAACTGTCTATCCATGACCTTTGAATAATCACGGAGGGCACGTGCAAGATCACGGATGTTGTCACTTAGAGATGAAAAAGCAGCCCTCTGCCGCCTCAGACCCTGTCTGGTGTACAGTTCCATACATGCCTGCACCTCCATGACAGCCTGAAACATAAGTCTGGTGGTACCAGATGTGGCACTTCTGCCAGGGGTACGATGACCAGTGGCCCTCCTATGAGCACCGAGGTACATCTGCCTATGTGGTACCCTGCTGGACATCTGGCTCTGCCTGCTGTGTCCAGACACAGCAGTCATAGATACCCCACTGTCCTGTGCACTACCACCAACCGCCAACTGTCCTTCTGCTATAGTCAGCGGTGATAGGGTCTATAGGCACTGTGACTGTGTACGGGGATGGGGTGGATAACAGGAGGATGTCAAACAATGGCTCAGTTTCGACCTCTGACAATCCTGCCTGTGCCTCAACACACCTATCATCATTTTCAGTGTCTATATGGACACCAACATCAGATTGCATGCTGGAGGGACCCTGACTCACATGTGAGGGGAAAACAAGAAGTGCACTTTAAGACCTGTACATCATTACTTAACAGTACACACTTACACACACACACACACACACACACACACACACACACACACACACACACACACACACACACACACACACACACACACACACACACACACACACATCTTACATGCATCAACCCCGTCCACTCTACCAGATTGTACTTACAGAGAAAATACCCCCCCACACACACACACTTACAGGTGAGGTTGCACAAAGATAGTACACACAGACCCCCCCCATTACCCATCTATCAACATGCATAACATATGGTACTCAACAGCATGCAGTGCAGCTATAGTCAATCCATGCTGGCAACAGTATACATGTGTGTGATGCATGGGCTGTGTTAGTAGGTGATGCCCCTTCCCCTGGAAAACACTGCACCCATTTACACAGTTTTGCTGTGCACCTGTTCAGCACCCTGCCATGTACTGTGCACCTTACCTTACAGGTGTACAGGCCATTGCTGATTGTGTATTACTGTGTCAGTTATGCCTGCTCTAATGCTCACATCCCTTATGTGTTTGTCCAACACATACCTGGGTTGATATGTGGACAGATGTCATTTGTGAATGCCTGACATCTGATTTACAGATGTCATCATCAGCGGTGCATGTATGACCAATACGATACTATTACACTGACAACCGTCAAACCTTTCCATGGCTATGGGGTGTGTACACACCCTTATTGATATGACACCCTCTTCCTTGATATGTCATGAGAACACATTACTTCATATGTTAACATTACAGGAGCCTGATAGGTGACATATGTCCTGTACAATCAAATGCAGCGTCAAACAAATGTGTTAGTTGTGCTGATGCAGATTGAGATGCATACATTTCGTGGATACATATGTGTGTATGCCCTTATCATGACGGTCTGTTGCACCTACTGTTATGTGTACTACAGTAGTCACTATTCCTGGCAGTGGTATACTAGCATGGGCCATCTGCATTTGCCAGTATATGGTCAGTCTGCCCTACACATGTCCCCCAACTCTGCATGATTGCAAGGTCAACTCATGTGCACATCCCTTGGAGTTCACACACTGCCGTCACTATTGCTGTGGAGTCAGGGTTACATCTGCCACAGTTCCTGACCCTGACTGTTTGCATATACAGCCATTCATAGCATCCTTTGGATCACTGCTGCAGTGTACTGTTGTGTCATGATGACACCCCCTCCCCACCTTCATCCTTTTAGCAGATGCTTGACAACTATGGCCTACACATGTGTCAGTTTACAGTGTCCCAAACACTGAACACCACATGTAACAGTCTAGTCCCAGCTAATGAATGGCAAACATACAGGTGTACACTGGCACAGTGCAGATGCGGATGATGGGCCTGAGGTGGGGTGAGGTGTTGGTTGTGTAGCACATGTATCTTACATGATACTGTCTGTGGGTTTCCAACATCACCTTGGTATGCCAGTACACACTGCAATGCATACCTTTTGAGAACCTCTTCTGTTATGCATATGCTACCTGTAGAGAGGCCTGGCTGATGTTTCCTATGGTACAACTGTCACATCTGATTGCCCTAACCCATAGGCCACATGTTTTCAGAGTCCAGGCAATTGCTGATATGGGTACTGCACAGCCAGTACTTGCTAGACCTTCCTGCAACCCTCTCAGTGTTCTGGCATGTTACTAGGCAGCCTGCATGACCAGTTTACTACATGTGACATCATCTCTCTTGGATAGCCATCTGTTTATTCCCTACATCATTCCTGTCCCATACATCCTTGCCACATAAATGACAGTATGCACTGTTTGCCATGGTATATGCAATGGTGAAGTATGGCTACATGTCCAGCTCATGGGTGCTACCTGTAGGGTATGGGACCCATGCCATGTCATGTAAGATGTGTGCAAGCCATGGCTGCCTCTGTTTCAGGTAAATGTGCACATTTGATGGCCAAACATCTTGGACAGCAGACCAATACTTGGTGTGACACTGGGGATGTGTACTTGCTGGAAGGTTACTTTCTATGACAAATGCATACAGTCAGTACCTCAACAGTTGTTTCCACTATATTTTATCTGAAGTGTGTGCACACATATGCTTCCAGTGCTTGTGAAGGTATGTAGTCCCCATATTTGCTTCCCTAACCTACGATTACATATTACATACTCATTGCTCATGTTGGGACCACATTGCAGGTTGTAAGGGTTGCGGACTGCAGTATTATGATATGCCATAGTGTAGATCTGTAATAGTTGCCATTGTAATACTGGTATATACACTGTTATAGCACTGTATAAGGGTGATGTTTCACACATGTCCCCACTGTAGGCCAATTGTCCCACCATTATGTTCATCTCTGTGGACACATTTTGCAATGACAGGATGCTAGTTATATTGCGGTCTATATCACATCATCGAAAACTTACAATTATGAATGGCTAAAACATCGAAAGTGCTGCTCATAAAAACTTTTCTTGTGCAGGGCTGCACCCCCACACCCCCTGCAAATTATATATACCAACTCTGATATCGCATTACAGTGAGGAAAGGGCACATTTACTTATTCTCACTGTACCACAATCCCACAAGAACACTTTCGATGAACGGCACTTTCGATGTTTTAGCCATTCGTGATTGTAAGTTTTTGATAATGTGATAGGAACCCGTTATATTGCAGGAGTCTGAGATACCCTTCAGATACACCATCATGGTCACCACTGTGATGCACTGCAATTAACAGCAGCAATACATGAACATGTACAGCATGCATTATGGGTAGGTGTGTTAAATGTGTGCATGGAATATACCATAGCCATAACATGACCGGTGAATTGACAAGGCTGAACAAAAACCATACTTCTGCCTTGGAGGTATACCAGAGGGACCTACATAAGTGTGTGAGAGATGTGATGTCAGTAGCCACAGCTGTGGCTTTGGTAAAGGGTGGGTGCAGCATTACAGTACATCAACAGTACAAGCCCACAATACTACAGCTTATACACATCTGTTTATTACTACTACGCAGCTACAGACTATATATATGTCATCTCACATATGCATGATCTATCTGTACAGATGCAGATGGATACGCAACAGTGGTCTACTGATGTGCCCTGTGGACTTACCTGCACACTCTTCTGCAGGTGTATGGGTAGCACCCACCTCCACTATACTCTCCAACAGTTGTGTGTGCAGGTGGGCAGGTGCCTCAAGGCTGGCAAGGAGCTCCTCAATACATGTTGAGGGGATGGATGGCATGACCCCCCATTGTGATGAGATCCCCCCTGACTGCAGCAGCACACCAACGGGCATTGTGAAGTTGGTTACTGCAATGCCGGACCTGCTCATATCTATGATTATGCAGGCTGACATTTACCCTGTGGACAAGATCATTCCACAGGGCGGTCTGCTCCTGCTACTCATGGGCTGTTCTGATGAACAACACCTGGTAGTGCTGCACCAGGTGTGTGCTGACCTCATTTTCATCCACTGTATAAACAGGGAGGGTCTCATGTAACATCTTGTCTGGAAGACATAAAGATGGAAACCACTCAAAATCCATCTCTATCTCCCGACATGACCCCGCAACATATAGCCCACACTTTCAACTCCCACATTATTGATACTATCCTTAAATGCATTCCTGAACCCCTACAAACTCAAATCCATACACCATAGGATCATAAGATCATAGAAAGTTACTAGGCTACTGGCCATGAGGCCCTTCCAAGCCTAGCACAAGTTTTGCGCCCATGTTTTCAAGGTCAGCACTTATCCTTCCTGTCAAGCAGGGATGCAGGTGGGATTCCAGGGGTATATTTTCTATTACCCATCCAGTGATCCAGGTTACGCTTGAACAAGGACAGAGAAGTACTCTGCTTGACATGAAGAGGGAGTCTAATTCCATAGATGCAGGAGTCTCTGGGACACATATCTGTCCTGCCAGCAGGTTCTATTAATGTTGCAAGCTAGATTTAGGTCCCAAGTGTGTGTGGCATGTGTGGTGTTTGATTTGCAGATATGCAGCATTTCCAGCAGGGCAGGGTTCGAGATGGCTCGAAATACCAGACAGAGGTCCCCCTGAGCAGTCTATATGAGACCGAGTAAAGTGAGAGGGACTTAAGCCTATCCACGTATGATAGGTGGGGGAGACCCTGAATTCTTCTAGTCAAGAACCTCTGCAGCCCATCCAGCTGCTGCAAGTGCCTAGTGAGGTACATATCAAAGGGGGCATTGTACTCGATTATAGGCCTGATTATGGAAGAGTACAAAGAGGTTATGACTTCTTTTTTCCCTGGATGCTGTGCACTTATTTATAAGGTGAGCCATGTAGTATGCCCTCCACACTTCTGAGGCTACATGTTGACTAAATGCTAGATTGCTGTCTACCAAGGTGCCTAGACCCCTTACTACTGATTGTGTGCTAAGGACGTTGTTGATGATGTGGCATTTTGTGGGTGCATCATTTTTACCTAAGGGGATAACTATACACTTTTTCGCATTGAGTTTGAGGCCATGTTTTATGCACTAGTTTGTTTGGGTAAGGCCATCCTGGAGAATGTTTACATCATTAGGGCAATGATCAGCCCCAGTTTGCAGTCATCTGCAAATTTGGTCAGCCCTAGACCTTTGGATTTTGCCTGCACATCTGAAAAGTATATTCCAAAAAGCAGGTGTCTTAAGACTGAACCCTGAGGGATCCCACTAGTTACAGGTTTACTGTTTGAGGTGGGCTCCCCTATTTTGACTGTATGGGTTATGTCAGTGAGCCAATTAGCAATCCATCTATTGATGTAAGGGTTGATGCTCAGATGAGTGAACTTATCTACTGTACCTGAATGGGGTATCATGTCAAAAACTTTGGCCAAGTCAAGATAGGCAGTGTGCACCTCTTTTCCTTCATCCAGGGCCTTGGTGACTGTTTCAAAAAAGTCCACCAGGTTCAACAAGCATGATCTCCCTTTAACAAACCCATACTGAGTAGGGCAAGTGCTTGGTGGTTAACGATGTCCTGGTTTATCAGATCCATGACTATGAGTTCCATGGCCTTGCATATGAGGCTAGTAAGGCTACTGGGATGGTAGTTACCTATTTCTGTGGTTGGACCATCTTTGTGCAATGGAATGACAGTACCCATCCTCCACTCAGTGTGTATGTATCCTGTGTTTAGGTTGTGGTTGAATAGGGTACTTAAAGGTGTTGCAAGTTCCTGCTTGAGCCCATGTAAGATGCAGCCTGGGATGCTGTGAGGTCCCATGGAAGCTGTATTTTTTGCCTTTGAGAGGGCATTCAAGATCTGTTCATTGGAGATAAGTGGTGGGGAGCAGGTGTTGAGGAAATCTTGATTAATATTCGGGGAGGACAGGGGGGGTAACATCTTCACTAAACCTGTTGACAAGTAGGTTAGCTATGTCATCAGTATTAATGTGCATAGTGCCATTGACCATGAGTTCTGTGCAAGGCTTTTGCTTGCGCTTTAGATTATGAATGCAGCTAAAGAAAGCCTTATGATTGCCTTTTGATGAGGAGGCCAGTTTCGACTCAAAGTTAGCTTTGAAGGATCTCACTGGGCCCTTAATTGTTTGTTTAGTTTAAGGAGGGTTTGCATCCAATTTGGCACTAGCCCCTTCCTGCTCTTCATCAGTAGTTTTTTTCTTTTATTATAAAGTCTGTTTATGGCAGACATCCACCAGACTATTTTGCTTCTCCCTGATAGGGATACTTTAGTTCTCTCTGGTACAGCTGAGTCTATGCAGCTATATAGGTGCTTATATATCGCCCTGGTGAAAGTTTCTGCATAAGTGTCTGTTCCCTTTGTTCCCTCAGTTTGGGGGGAGCTACAAAGCTGTTTATGCTTGCCTGCAGGTAGCTATAGTCAGCTTTAGAAAAGTTACCATACAAACTTCTTCCAATTATCTTGCATCCCATGAAATTGCCACTAAAGTAATATTAGAAACCCATTGTTTCACCATAAAACCTGTTCCCACCTCTCTAATTTTAAAACTAAAAAAAAAAAACTGAAACCCTGTTCCCTATCAGCTGACAACCTCCCCAGAATATTTGAAAATCACTGCTGATGGAATAGCATACCCCATCAATATTCTATTAAACCAATCCATCTCTGAAGGAACCAACCCACAAATTTGGAAAAATTCCTTTATAATTCCACTCCATAAAGATGGTAATACAAATGACCTATCTAACTATAGACTGATCTCTATTCTTTCTCCTTTCTCCAAAATATTAGAAAAGTGCATACATAGTCAACTACTCAACCATCTCATAGACAACAACCTCCTCGCCCCAACACAACATGGTTTTCACCCATTCCATAACACCACCACTGCCCTCTCTTTCATAGACACCATGAACAAATCTTTAGATGCAGGTCTAATGACTTCTGTAGTCCTGTTGGACTTATCCAAGGCATTCAATACAGTGTCAAATACCAAACTACTTCAACAACTGTCAAAAATAGGCTACTCCCTACATGCACAATCCTGGTTTACTAACTACTTACACACCAGACAGCAATCAGTGAAATGGGAGAGCAGACAATCTACCTATCTGCTAAATAAAATAGAAGTACCCCAAGGGTCCATCTTCAGACCCCTGCTCTTTAATATTTTCATAAACCATTTACAGTTATGTTAACTGTGATACTAAAGGTATTATTTACTTGGCTTTTTGTGATAAATGCCCCTCCTTTTACGCTGGTAAAATGGAGAGGGCATTTAAGAAAAGGATTTACCAGCATATGTATGATATTCATAAATTAGATGGTAATAATGTCTTATATAAGCACAGTCTAACTTGTAAAAAAGCAGCCTTTAAGTTTTTTGCTTTAGAACATATTGCCTATGATGTTAGAGGAGGGAACTGGGAAAATAGAATTGAAGTACGTGAATTATATTGGCAACTAGTGCTTGATGCATTTGGATTATAGATTATAGGTTCGTACTAAGCTAACTGCCCTTGCGAGCCATTTTAAGCCTAGCCAATTATCCCTTGTGAGACTCAAACCCTGCACCTTGTGTTTGTAAAGCAAACACCTTAACCATTAGGCCACCCTCCCAACCCTGTAGACCACCAGGCTTAAATGGCACTATTAGGTTTTACCTCATATCATGCATTCCGGCCCCAAAACCCGGACCACACCACAAAAGGAGGGGGTGTATCTATATTCATAAAGGATACCCACACCTCCAGGTTGGTGGCAATGGGAAACCATCCAGGTGCAACTAACCATAGGCAAAACTGCTCTACAAATTGTAGCATGCTACAGGCCACCCTCTCAAACTCAGGAACACCACACAGCCTTCCTGAAGACACTGGAGGGTATAAATGTATCTCCAAACACCATCATATTGGGTGACTTCAACTACCCGAATATAGACTGGGAACATTACTCAAGCCCTAACTTTCTAGCCCAACGGTTCCTGGAGTTCATAAATTCAAATGCCATGGAACAGCTAGTCACTGTTCCCACGAGAGGAGAAAATATACTAGATCTCATTATCACAAAGATGGGGACAAAATGCTCCACACCAGAAGTATATCCCTCATTGGTGAGATCTGATCATAAACTAATCTCACTGGAAATCCACATCCGCCCCACCCCAAACAAAAAAGACCACAGTGAAGAACTTCTCTAAAGCAAACTTCACACTACTCAACACTGGTGTGGTATCCTTCAAGGCCCCTGAGACAATGGAAACCACAACCCAAGCTGCGGAAGCCCTTACAAATGCCTTCTATGAACACCTCCAGGACTGTATGGATCAGGCAATCCCAAATAAAACCAAGACTCTTTCCACAAAGGGCAAACGTCCAGTCTGGTGGACCCCAGCCATTAACAAACTTTACAATAAGAGGAGAAAGCTATTACATGATAGAACAAAATCCATAAAAGTCACCCTGATCATTATTAGTAAAAAAACGAGCACTCATAAAATCAACTAAGGCCAATTTTGAGAGAAAAATTGCCATGGATTCAAAGGACAATCATAAGGCCTTTTTCAGCTATGTTAGGAACCTGGGTGGAAACTCCCAGATATGCTCAGAATTAGTCCAAAATGATACAAAATCACTGAACCCACAGACATTGCCAACATACTGGCAGACAGGTTCAGTGCAAACTTCACCCCTCTCCCCTAAAGGAGAGATAACTATCCCAGCTGTAGTGTAGCCCCAGACATCTCAAATGGGTGAAAGCTGCTCTCTCTAAAGCTAAAAACACAGCATCAATGGGACGGATGGTGTCCCGGCTGTGTGCTACATGAGCTAAATGAGGAATTAAACCACACATAAGGCAGCTGTTTAATCTCAGCCTTACCACAGGATCGTGCCCAAGGAGTGGTGTCAACTGTGGTCCCACTCCACAAAGGTGGTGCCTCTATGGACCCTGGTAATTACCATAAGCTTAACAAGTTTAGTCTGCAAAGCTATGGAGGATCATAATGGAGCTCATAAACAAAGATATAGGGGACTTGCAGACATTGGACCCGACCCAGTTTGGCTTAGGGAAGATCATGCCTTTGAACTTGGGACTTCTTGAAACAGTCACCAAGGCCATTGATGAGAGAAAGGCAGTCCATACAGCCTACCTTGACACAATACCCCACTGGTATAAAAAACTTACCAGCTTAAATGTAAACCCATATGTCACAAGATGGGTTGCAAACTGGCTTAAGGACAGAACCCACAGGGTTAGAGTTGCTGGCGCTATGTCAGACTCCAAGCCAGTCACAAGTGGTGTCCCACAGGGCTCGGTCCTTGGCCCCTATTGTTCGGCATCTACTTCTCAGAAGTACAGGCCAACATGGGAGTGACAAAGTTTGCAGGCGACTGCAAAATAGTGGAAAGTGCATCGGACACGGATATCCTTCAGAAGGGACTCACGGAAACAGATAGCTGGTGCCAGAGCCATGGCCTGAAGTTAAATGCCAAAAATGTATAGTCATACCTTCGGGAAAACAAGGTAACGCCAAGCTACCATATAGGTGGCAACCCACTAAGCACAGAAGAGGTTATCAGGGACCTGAGGACCCAGGTTGACAGTGGCCTTTCTTTTGACACTCACGTTGCTAAAGTGGTTAGAAAGACCTTCTACATTGCCCACCTGATCATAAAGGATTCACATCCAGATCTAGTGAGGTCATTATTCTGTACTCTTCACTTATCAGACCAATGATCGAGTACAATGCCCCATTAGGGATGTATCTCGCATCGATCTGCAGCAATTGGAGAGCCCAAAAAGTTTCTCACCAAAAGGATAAAGGACTCCAAAATCTGTCATATGCTGCCAGATTGAAGAAACTCCAGCTCTATTCAGTACCGTCTGCTCAGAGGTGACATGTGCCTGACATACAAGGCCATGTCCAACCGGAATTAATGGACATGCTCCACCTCAAAAATGCAAATCCACCAAAACCACTAGAGCAGGGGACTTAGACCTTAGCACGGGTATAATTAGGGCGTGCTGGAGGGATAAATTTATCACTCAGAGACTCCCTATGCTGTGGAATAGAGTCCCGGTCCATGTGAGGCAGAGCACCTCGCTGGCTCTGTTCAAGAGAAATCTTGACCTGTGGATGGGAGATCGTAGGTTTACCCCGGGAATCATCTCTGTGTCACTGCTGGACAGAGGCACAACAAACTAATGGGTACAGTATTTTTTCATATAAGGGGTGGCGTAAGCCACAAAAATTCGGGCTAGGCTTATAAATGCCTTGGGGCAGATAGCCTAGTATAAACCTATGAACCTATGAACCTATGTCCCTTATGCCAGTTTTGAAATTCAGATCAGCCAAATTGTGATGATTTTTATGGTTATTGAGTAGTTTTATATTTAAAGTATTTATGTAGGTATGTTTAATTTTTAATATTTAACATATATAATTTTATCAATCATATATATATATATATATATATATATATATATATATATATATATATATACTTATTTAGGTCATTTATTTGTCTCTTAGTATACAGTTTAGGGTAGGTTTGGAGTTTTTATGAAGTTTTAGCTATCTATTTATTTATATATTTATGTAATGTGATATTTCTATAACAAATTCTTTTATTTTGTAATATGAAAGTTTTAAGGCAATATATTGTTTGATCTCCAGATGGCAATATTGCCTATGGTTTTAGTTGCATAGTTTCATAGTTTAGTACTAGGCTATCTGCCCTGGGGCATTTATACACCTAGCCATAGTGATGTGGCTTTTGCCACCCCATGAAATGGTACAAAAATGTTCAGAATAAATTTAGAATACTGTGCCTCTGTCTAGTAGTGACACAATGCAGGTCCCCTTATATAATAGAATTAGTTTACTGTGCCCCTGTCTAGCAGTGACACAGATGTGACCCCTGGGGTAAACTTGCAATCTCCCATCCACTCATCAAGATTTCTCTTGAAGAGAGTCAGTGAGGGGCTCTGCCTAACATGAACTGGGATCTTGTTCCAAAGCATGGGAAACCTCTGGGTTATGAATCTATCCCTCCAGCATGTCCTATTCATACTTGTGCCGAGGTTTAAGTCTTTAGCTCTCATAGTCCTGATGGATTTGGATCTTTTGAGATGGAGCATGTCCATCAGATCCTGATTGGATATGGCCTTGTATGTCAGGCAGAGATCACCTCTGAGCAGGCGGTATGCTACTGAATAGAGCTGAAGTTTCTTTAGTCTGACAGAATAAGACATATGTTGGAGACCCTTGATCCTCTTGGTGAGGTACTTTTGTGGTCTCTCCAGCTCTTGCAAATGCCGGGTGAGGTACATACCAAATGGGGCATTGTACTCAATCATGGGTCTGATGAGGGAGTATAGGGGTATAATGACATCCTTGGATCTGGATGCGAATTCCTTCATGATGAGGTGTGCAAGGTAGAATGTTTTTCTAACCACTTTGGCAACGTGAATGTCAAATGAGAGGTCGCTGTCGACTTGGGTCCCTAGGTCTCTGATTACTTTTTCCGTACTCAGTGGGTTTCTGTCTATGTGATAATTTGTGGGTACTTTGTTTTTCCCAAAGGGGATGAGTATACATGTTTTGGCATTAAGTTTAAGGCCGTAACTCCGGCACCAGTTGTCCATTTCTGTGAGGCCTTTTTGTATGATGTATGTGTCTGCTGGTGTATCGACTATGGTGCCTAGTTTGCAGTCATCTGCGAACTTTGTCAGCCACAGCCCTCCCATGTTTGCTTTAACATCTGAGAAATAAATGCTGAACAAGAGGGGTCCCAGGACAGATCCCTGTGGGACACCACTTGTGACTGGCTTTGAGTCTGACATTGCTCCAGCGATTTTAACTTTATGGGTTCTGTCCTTTAGCCAGTTTACAACCCATCTAGTGACATAAGGCTTTACATTTAAGCTGTTGAGATTATCTATGATGTCTGAGTGGGGTATTGTGCCGAAGGCCTTAGCCAAGTCCAGGTAGGCTGTATGGACTGCTTTACCCTCATCAATGGCTCTAGTGACTGTTTTGAAAAAGTCAACCAGGTTCAAAAGGCAGGATCTGCCCTTTACAAAGCCGAACTAGGTGGGGTCAAGTGTCTGTAGGTCCCCTGTGTCTCTGTTTATGAGTTCCATAATGATTCTTTCCATAGCTTTGCAGACCAGGCTGGTTAAGCTTATGGGGCGGTAGTTCCCAGGGTCTGTAGAGGTACCCCCTTTGTGGAGTGGGACCACTATTGCTGTACGCCAGTGTTCAGGTTCATATCCTGTAGTAAAGCTGAGGTTAAATAGCATTTTTATGTGCGGGTTTAGCTCCTCTTGGAGTTCATGTAGCACGCAACCCGGGATACCATCAGGTCCCATTGATGCTGTGTTTTTAGCTTTGTTGAGGGCAGTTCTCACTTGGACATCTGAGATGACAGGGAGATTACATGCAGCTGGGATAAGTATTTCTTCTTTTGGGCGTGAGGGAGGGAGAAATTTGCACTGAACCTGTCAGCCAGAATGTTGGCAATATCTGTGGGTTCAGTATATTTTTTGTTGTTGTGAACTAACTCTGAGCATATCTGAGGGTTTCCACCCAGGTTTCTAACATAGCTGAAGAAGGCTTTGTGGTTATCTTTAGTGTCCTTAGCGATTTTTCTCTCAAAGTTGGCCTTGGATGTTTTTATGAGAGAATGTAGTTTTCTGCTAATGTTGATCAGAGATGTCTTCCCTTTATGGGATTTTGCTCTGACGTGCAGTAGCTTCCTTCTTTTGTTATACAATTTGTTAATGGCTGAGATCCACCAGACAGGATGCTTGCCTTTGGTGGAGAGGGACTTGGATTTATTTGGGATTGCATGATCCATGCATTCTTGGAGATGTCCATAGAAAGCATTTGTGAAGGATTCGGCATTGTGGGATGTGGTATCCACTGGCCCATTGGGCTTAAAGGATACCATCTCAGTCTTAAGAAGAGTGAAGTCTGCTTTTGAGAAGTTTTTCACTGTGGTCTTTTGTGCTGGGGTGGAGGTGGGATATGTATATCCAGGGTGATTAGTTTGTGGTCAGATCTCACTAGTGAGGGGTATACCTCCGGTGTGGAGCATTTTGTCCCCATGTTTGTGATGATCAGGTCTAGTATATTATCTCCCCTAGTGGGAGAGGTGACTAGTTGTTCCAGTGCATTTGAATTTATGAATTCCAGGAACCTTTGGGCTAGGGTGTTAGGGCTAGAATAATGTACCCAATCTATGTTTGGGTAGTTGAAGTCTCCCAGTATGATGGTATTTTGTGATGCATTCATATCCTCCAATGTCTTTTGGAAGGCTGAGTGGGATTCCTGAGATTGGGAGGGTGGTCTGGTAACATGCTACCAGTTGTATATCAGTTTTGCCTATGGTTAGTTGCACCTGTAAGGTCTCTGATGCTTCATTTGTTGCTACTAACCTGGAGGTGTGGGTGTCCTTGATGAATATGGACACTCCCCCTCCCTTTGTGGTTCGGCCCGGGTTTTGGGGCCGAAAAGCATGATATGAGGTATAGCCTCATAGTGCTGGGGTGCTCTCAGGAGCCTTGAACCAGGTTTCAGTTACTGCACAGATGTCAATGTTCTCCATGCTGAGGAGTGTATCGAGTGCCTGCATCTTGAGATTTAGACTTCTGGCATTAAGCAGCATTACCCTTAGTTTTTTTCCATTTGTTTTTTGAATGCTGCATTCATAGAATTTAGTGAAATAACTCCTTTGTAATGTTTTTATAATTTTTTTTATGAAATGTATGTAATATTGTGAGCATCAAGTCTTTTATTTAATCAGCAGAATTTTTTTGGACCTTTGAGTAACACAAGATTCGTCTGGTATATTTATGTATTTTGTGTGGAGTGAAGCATAGACTTTTTATGACTTCATGAATATTTATGAGCTGGGTGACTATTTTTTTTGAATATTCATGAGGATTTTAAAAGTATATATTTGATTGACTCATATATTTTTAAATTGGGTATATTAAGGGGTGATTAATTTTGTGTAACTGTTTATGCATCTGATGAAGTTCTAATCAGAACAAAAAACACAGTGATACTGTTAAAGCATTTTGTGCTACAGTGTGGTTTGTGTTGTTGTTTGCCTCAATAAACTGTGTTGCATTCACTCTTCATTTTGGCTCCAAGGTGCTTTTTGGTCTTTTAATTGTTGGAGGTTTGAAACCTGAACAAACACTATTTCTCATCTTTATTTGGGAGCGAGACCCAAAGAGAGAAGAACTGCTGTCCTCGGTTCTAATACAGGTGACTCTAAAGCTTTGCAAAACAATAATGTTGGTGTTAATATTTTTGAAAAAGACTTTAAATGGCAAGAATAGCTGAAAAAACAGGATTTTAATGACAAAAATGATGATAACAGTGGTTCTAATTATGTATATACTTTTAATGACAATGTAACCTATATTTTTGACTTGATGCTCAAATATAAGACTATATTAAGAAAATTGTTATTTAAAGAAATGTTTATCTTTAAAAATTGTTCCAAAAGGACTTAGAGTCTGTAAATATCCAAACAATATTAGAGAAAAAAGTGTGGATGAACTAATAACTATATTTAATAGCTGTGTTTTATCTCGTATGGAAATTATTATTAGGGACAATGAAATAGCTATGGAAAAGTTATTTAAACAAATAGAAGAAGTTAATGTTAAGATTACCACAGATTTAATGTTCACAGCTGAAGAAGAAAGGAGTAAATATTACAGCATTCAAAAAACTATTGATGAAACATGTGTACAAATCTCCAAGTATAAAAATAGGAAAATAGAGATTTGAAAGAATATAAAGAAAAAATATGTTATACGAAGGGCAAATGGGGGTATCATGGTGAAAAATACAATAGACTTGAAAGATGGTATAACCAGCTTGGTGACAATAATGTGAATATAGAAATAGACAACAGGAATTTTATTGCTAATAGTAATTTTAATAATAATGACAATAATACTTTTTTTCTGAGAATGAAGGTTTTAACATTGGTATCAATGACCCTTTAGAATTTCCCTACTTGAGGAGATCAAAGAGAATTCGGAACAAACATATGGGACAATATCAATATTGGGGAAGGAGATAACTAATTATGGATTAGTAGGTAGGGGTGATGAGTGTAATTATATACAACAAGATGAGAATGTTAGTACTTATAAAAATTTCAAGATATTTAATTACAGTGATTTGGAAGTAGATATAACCTATTTTCATCTATTCATGAAAGGACTCAAGTTTGTTCCAAAGAAAAACAGTGATATCAGTAGAGTATTGGTGGATTTAAAGTTATTTATTAGGGAAAAAAAAACTTGAAACTATTGTATGAAGGGAATAGTGACAGAAATAAATGTGAGGGAGAGTATAAAAAGAAAAGTACATACAACCCTATTATACATCCACAACTAAAAAACTTTGAAAAGGAAGTAGAAGCTGAACTTAGGAATCAATTAGGTAAAAATTATGTTTATTCAAATTTAACTAAACAAGAGAGTCAATTATTGAAGGAACTAAGTGAGAACAAGAATATTAGGATAATGAGACCAGATAAGGGAGGGGGTATGGTGATTATTGATCACATTCTATATGTGGCCAAAATGGAAAACATCTTGGGAGATACAGAGAGATATAATAAAGTATCATTTAATGAGATTCATGTAGCCTATTTGAAAATTGATTTTACTCTTAAAGAGTTTCTTTATGATGGTTTCATTGACAATAATACTTTTAAATATTTGATTATAGAAAAAAACTCTGATTCCTAATATTTTTGGTCTAGTGAAAGTAAATAAAAGTATTAGCAATCCACCACTTAGGCTGATTGTTTCAGCAAATGGTTCAAAGACATACACTTTAGCAAAATATGTGGATTCTAAAATTAAAGAAGTTTGGATGGAACAAGTAGGGGTTTTAAAGGATTCCTGGGATTTCTTAAGGAATGTAAAACCAGAGAGCTTTCAACAAGATATTATATTTTTGACTGTAGATATTATTGATTTATTCTCCGTTATCCCACATCAGATTGGAATGGAGTAGTTTTTGGAGGCCCTTTTAGAAGAAAAAAAATTTGATTGGAAAGAACTTAGGGTCATAATATACTTGATAGAGCTGATATTAAACCATAATTATGTGAGTTTTGAAGGTGAATTTATAAGCAAACTACAGACGTAGCTATGGGGGCCTGTTGTGCCCCCAGCTATGCCAGTATTGTTCTGAGTGTTTGGGAGAAACAAATTTTGTTGAATTCTAGATTTAAAAAGTGTTGGTGTATGCAAAAAAGATATCTAGATGATTTGTGTTTCTTTTGGATTGGTAGTGAAGAAAAATTGATGGAATGTATTCAATATATCAATAATACCACAGATTTCCTTAGGTTTATCTATAACATGAACAGAGAACAATTAAATTACCTGGATATCACTATATATAAAGATTGTGATAAAAAAGTTTTTGTATCTAAAATATATAGAAAACCAACTATTTTTAAATTCATATCTTTATTTTACTAGCTCGCATCCCTACAAACAGAAAAGAAGTTTGCTTAAAGGGCAATTCATAAGGATTTTCAGAATGACTACCAACAATGAGGATTTTGAGAAAGAATGTGTTTTCCTAAAACAAATGTTTTTAGAATGAAAATATCCCATAGGAATAATTGAAGAGGTTATAGGGGAAGTAAAACAAGGAAGGAAAGATATATATAATCCTATTTTAGGGTTGAGACAAAGATGCAATGTAGAAGTAATAAAAAAGTGGATAAATAAAAAGGGAATGATAAATATAAAGGGGCCTTCATACTGGATTACAGTAGTGAAGTAGGTTTGGTCAAGATTATTGTTCAGAAAAATTGGGATTTGTTCTCGAATTTCTCAGATCTAAACAAAATATTTCAAAAGCAAGTCTCTTTTACTTACAGGAGGGACAGAAATATAAAAAACATCCTAGAAAAGAAAATTAAGTTTGTTAAAAAATGAGCAAAAGAAAGGGACTTTTAAATGTGGGAAATGTGCACAATGTTGCCATGTGTTTAATAGGGAAAAAATATTTTTGATGAGTAGGGAAAGGATGTTGACCAGCAACTATTATGTTAACTGTGATACTAAAGGTATTATTTACTTGGCTTTTTGTGATAAATGCCCTTCATTTTATGTTGGTGAAATGGAGAGGGCATTTAAGAAAAGGATTTACGAGCATATGTACGATATTCGTAAATTAGATGGTAATAATGCCTTATATAAGCACAGCCTAACTTGTAAAAATGCAGCCTATAAGTTTTTTGCTTTAGAACATATACCCTATGATGTTAGAGGAGGGGATTGGGAAAATAGAATTGAAGTATGTGAATTATATTGGCAACTAGTGCTTGATGCATGTAGACCACCAGGCTTAAATGAGAATGTGTCCCTTATGCCAATTTTGAAACTCAGATCAGTCAAATTGTGATGAATTTTATGGTTATTGATTAGTTTTATATTTAGAGTATTTATGTAGGTATGTTTAATATTTAATATTTAACATATATAATTTTATTAATTTTATATATATATATATATATATATATATATATATATATATATATATATATATAATTTTTGGGTCATTTATTTGTCTCTTAGTATACAGTTTAGGGTAGGTTTGGAGATTTTATAAAGTTTTAGCTATCTATTTATTTATATATTTATGTAATGTGATGTTTCTATAACAAATTCTTTTATTTTGTAATATGAAAGTTTTAAGGCAATATATTGTTTGGTCACCAGATGGCAATATTATCTATGTTTTTTTTTTCTAATAACTTTTTATTTTATTTCACAAATAACAAAGCATAACAAAAAAAACCCACTATGATTGAGTAACAGAGCGAAATATGCAGGAGTGAACAAGAAACAACATAAGAAAAATCGAATAAACAACCTATACATAAAGGCAAACTAATTATATACAAAATTTACAGGCAGAAGTGCTACCAGACAAATAAAAAACATTGAAAAAGAAAATACTAAGTTATAAGGGATATCAGTGGATCTCTGAGTGTGACAAGGGGGAAGAACCTTTACGGTAATCAAGATGATAAGCTATTAGATGGATTACTCACAACAAATTTGATCAAGTAAGCATTTCCATAATTTTTCAAAGTAGGCTTTTTTCCTGGGTGTATTTATGATAAACTTTTGTGCAGAGATATATTTCAATGCCATCTCCTTAAAACCCTTCCAGCAAAGTTTAGTGCGATCCATCCAGTTTTTAGTGATGTATAATTTGATAAGAGAGCAAAGAGTGATTAGTACATGGAGTTTCAACTTAGGTAGCTTAGTCATGGAGATATGGAGAATGGCTGTTTCCCAGGAGAAGGTAGATTTGTGATATCCCATTTTCTTGAGACGTACATTTAAAGAACACCAAAGTTTGTGGGTGTGTTTGCAGAACCAAAGAATACGAAGGAGGTCAGCTCTTGGAAAGGAGCAACAGGTGCAAGATGGAGAGATTTTGGGATCAAAATGGTTAAGGACTAAGGGCGTGTAATAAGAGTTATTATTGATCATTAGTTGTGTGTAGATGAGTTTTTTAAAAGGGGAAAATTCAGAGGTAACCTTTATAGCAGATAGCTTTTGATCCTCCATAATGAGGGTTCCTTGGTTATCCCAGTAACTAGAGAAAAGGCAGTCTGAGTTGTGTAGTATAGAGTTCAATAGACTGTAGGATCTAGAGAGCATTTTCTCTGGGCTTGAGGCAATAGAAATAATTCCACAAAGCCTGTTGATTTCCTGAGGGTTGGCAGATAAATTAGTAAATTGTGATGAGATTAACTCTCTTAATTGTCGGAGAATGACTGTGTATTTGTTGTTGGTTTTAAGAATTAGGCGTAACTCAGAAAGAGTTTTAGCTTTGTGTTTAAAAATATCCCATACCTTGATATCTTTAATAAGAGGAAAGTCAGTGAGATTAACCATTTTATTATTGATCATGATGTTTGGCTTAAGATGAAGAGGCTGGAGCAGAGGCAAAGTATTTTCAAGGTTAATGTCCTGTATCAATTTTTGGAATAGTCTGATCTTATGTTTTAGGGTGATAAATAATTTGGAATTGTTGATGGCAGACGAGGATAGAAATGGGAGAGCTTTTGGGTTAATTTTGTTAGTAACAATGTGGTAGTACCATATTTTCATCCAGGATGGGGACATAGTGAGAGCTTCGCAATTGAGATTTGAAATAGTCAAGATTCTATTAGCACAGATAATCATGTAATAGAGTTGAAAATTTGGGAGGCCTAACCCACCTTTTGTTCTAGGGTAAGCTAGCTTGGAGTAAGATATCCTAACCGCTTTTGGATACCAAATAAATTTGGCTAATTCTTTATTCATTTTGGAAAATAGATTATTAGAAACAGTCAGATTTGATGTGTTAAACTGGTAAAGGAGCCTGGGCAAGACATTCATTTTCACTATAGCAACCTTGGATAGAAAGGACAGATTCATGAGTTTCCATCTGTGGAGATCTTGATGTATTTTAGACCATGTTTTAAGTAAATTGTTTTGAAGCATGGAAGCTTGATTATGCTCGAAGTGTATTCCAAGGTATTTAAGATGGTAGGTTGTTTGAAAGGGAGAGTCCGGAAAGTAGCTACATTTATGACCAACCGGATTAATTGGGAAGATGCGTGATTTCCTATGGTTGATCTGATAATCTAAAGCCATAGAGAACTTATTGATAGTGTTTATGATTTTACACAGGTCTGTGTTGGGATATTGGAAATATAGATTAAGGTTGTCCGCAAAAGCAGAGAACATTATATTAGTGTTTAAGACTTTGGGAATTGAGTGATAGGTGTTTTGGGTAATAGATAGGAAAAATGGTTCAATTAAAATAATAAAGAGAAAGGGGAAAGTGGACAACCTTGTCTTATTCAGTTCATGATTCTAATTGGGCTGGAGATTGTTTTGTTTACATGTAAGTAGGTATAGGAGTTTGTATATAATAGTCTAATCATATCGGAAAAAACTTTAGGTATACTATAATGGGATAAGGTTGAGAACAAAAAGTTCCAATTTACTCTGTCAAATGCTTTGGAAGCATCTAATGTTAAAGCATAGGTCAGATTTTTATCTTTTTTTGTAAACTGCATTAGGGAATCAAGAGTTAAGGTGTTGTCCCAAGTGTGCCTGTGACTCATAAAACCTGCTTGGCCAGGGGATATCAAGAAGGACATGATTATTTTGAGTCTGTTGGCTAAGATAGCAGAGAAGATTTTTATATCAACGTTTATTAAAGAAATGGGTCTGTAGTTGTGGGGATCAGCTCTGCCTTGCTTGTTTTTTAAAATCAAGATTGTTTTAGAATTGTTCCAATGTACGTCAATAATCCCATTGTTTATGATGAAATTGAACACCTTTAAAAGAATAGAGGAAGTTCTTAGGTGAAAGACTCTAAAGAAGTTGGTGGTAAAGCCGTCAGGGCCAGGGGATTTGCCTAGTTTGAGGTTATTAATAACATTTTGAATCTCTTGAAGCTCCAGCAGCTTGGATAGCAAAGATCTTTGGTGATTATTCAGGGAGGGGAAGTTAATAGAATTCAAAAATGTCTCCATGTGAGATTCAGAGGTCTTAGTTACTTTCCTACCATACACATCTGAGTAAAGAGAATGGAACAATTGGATTATTTCAGTGTCCGATTTATAAATTTTATTTTGGTAATGTAGGATAGAAATTCTGGGGGCACACTGATTGTTTTTAATTATTCTCGCAAGAGTTCTAGAGGGGGTTTGTGCCCATTCAGAGTTGGTAGCGATAAGTTTTTGTTCTTGCAGGGAATAGTTTTGTGTATGTAGTTCTAGCAACTCTCTTTGAGTCTTATTGATCAAATTGTCTATACTCGGGTCTGAACCTATTCTCTGTTTCTTCTCTAGTATGGATAGGTTTAAAATTAGATTAGATTCTTTCTCTTTGTTAAGTTTTTTGAGGAAGGAAGCCTTGTTGATCAAAAAACCTCTTAGTTTGGCTTTGCAGGCCGGCCATTGAATATCTGGAGGAATTTGAGAGGTCTTAAGGTTAATGTCTAAATCTGCTAAGATGTCGTTGATTTCTTTGATTATATCTTTGTTACACAATAAATTATTGTTTAGAGTCCAGTTAGTATACGCGGGAGCTGAAGACTTGAAAATAATTTTGAGGGAAATCCTTGCGTGATCTGACAGAAATCTAGGTTCTGCATTAAAGTTAATCTTAAACTTTGACAAGGGATAAGAAATTAAAAAGAAGTCTAAGCGTGACCATGAATTATAGCATTTGGAATAGTATGCGTAGATTTTTTCTTTGGTAGAGATGTCACTAAATAAGATAGGATCAATGAAGTTGAAGTCTGATATTAGATCCCCAAGGGCTACAGAGGCTTGGAAATTGTACGAGGTAGAGCTACTGGTGCAATCTAAGTAGGGATCTATTACTGCATTCCAATCTCCACCCATTACAAAAAGGTAGTTTTGAAATGAGCAAAGAATATTGTAAATTTCCAATATAAAAACTTGTTGTTGAGAGCATGGTCCATATATGTTTAGAAAGAGAACTGGTTTGGATGAGCATGGGAGCAGAGATGTAAAGTAGCACCATCTACCATTCTTGTCAGATTTAACATCATTAATTACCCCCCGAAGATCTTTCTTGATTATAATGGCCACACCTTTTGAGTTGGAGCTATCCCCTGCAGCTATAATAGATCTAATCCATTTTCTGTTGGATTCTTTCTCCCATTCTTCCTTGAGCATGTGTGTTTCCTGTAAGAAACAAATATTACCCTGAGATTTAAAAATAAGGTGAAATAACAATTTTCTCTTAGCTTTGTTTTGTAGACCTCTTATGTTCCAAGAATTAATAGACCAAGTCATGCTCACAGATTAATGAATGTTAAAGGGTAAGGTATTCTGTTGAATATTATAATCAAATAGGGTGACCATAACATAAATGGGAAGAAGATGGCATGTAAGATTGAGTAAACATTGAGGATGGAGATCCACATCAATCTTCTATCTTCAAGATATTTACTAACGACAGTAAAGGTAGCACAGTACTCCTTCTGACTTACCCCGGTGCCTACCCACCCATAACCCCTAAGTGAAGAATTACAATAACAAACAAATGGTAAGAACAACAGTGCTATACATATGTACATAAAAAGGCTCATCCAAAAATCAGCCATCCTTGAACACTACTACAAAGCACTAGCGAGCATCCACTAAATGTAGAAAGGAAAGGAAAAAACAGGATGAGTGTGAAAAATACGGGTAATCATAAAGTTATTAGGAGGAGAAACAGTATAGTAGTTATTAGTTAAAGTTATTTAGATTATACCTAAGAGGGAGAGTATTATAACTGGATGATAATCATCTGAACATTTAAGGAAGAAGCTAAGCGGTAGAGTCCAATCAACTAGACTCGTGTAAGTATCCACGATATATAAAGAGAGAAATATAGCATTAAAGAAGTGAGTGGTGAAGAATTTTTAAATATAAAAGTAAAGAAAGAAAAGAGGGAGAAGGAAAGGGAGGGGGTGATAAAGTAGGTTCATTAAGAAACCCAAAATATGTTGTGTGCAGGATGGGTCTAAGTATGACAAAAGGCAAATTAAAGACAATGATTAGATCAAATATTAAGAAATCTGGTGTCAGTGAGTCAGCAAAATGTATTGCTTGCATCAAGGCATCACAAAAAAAGGATTCTCTTCTTGAGACTAGGAGGATGAACGAGACCAGAGTGCAGGGGCATGCCTGAACATATGAAGATCTGTCAAGGGTAGGGTTTGCAGCAGCAAACAGAGACCAGAGGGGCTTCCTACAGCTGGCTAGAAGTGTTTGCATACGTGAAGGCTAGTGATTACTTAGTACATCACAAAAGATACCAAAAAAAGAAAAGAGTATATTGACCAACGTGTTGTGGTCACTCATGACTTTTGTAATATAAGGAATGAGACAGTTAGAGTGACTATGTTTACTTAATTGACACTGACAAAAAAAAAATAAAGTTGGAATTAAAACAGAATAACCATCAAATGCATAGACACTCCATTTGATTTCAACTATAAAGAACTAAATCTTACAGCTAATGTGAGGAGAATGAATCTATTAAACTACAGGTTGTTTTAGGTGAAATTAAGTAACATCAACCAAAGTGATGAATCAGTCACACAGTCTTCAAAGACCACTGTTGTAGCAAAACCTAGTGAACGTGGAAACATTGTTACTTATAAAAGAGCACTGAGGCTCAAAGGCCAGGAGTAAATTGTTGATAAATGGCTGAGTTAGCTGTTGCGAAGATATCATAACTTGACTTATATCTTGAAAAAATACAGACTAAAAAAAAACAAAAAAACACTCTTATTACATCCTGAAGCTAAGGAAGCAACTTATAAGCTATAAGCTCCGCTTTAAGCATCCATTACCTCTATTTGTATTCTAAAATGTAAATATATCCAAGAAGAAAAAAACTATAAATAAAGTGGGGAATTAAAGTATATTATATATGACCTTTATATGGAAAAAATAGGGGTTAGTAACCCCAGGTCTCCATTAAAGAAAAGTATCTGACCTAGTTGGATTTATCTAATTAGCAAAGGCAACATACTAAAGGATCAACCAAAATCAGAGACCTGCACTAGATATAATAGCAAATATGGGAAGTCATCAAATAAGTATAACAAAAGCTATTCTCTATTAAGACTGTAAATGAATCACTTATTTCTAAATAGAGACAACTTTCTCTGATGCATTCAGATCTTGAATTACCCCAAAAATATCTCTTTAGAAATGTCAGTAAAATAGAGACAATAAGGTAAAAATAGCCGAAATGGCCACAGGGTTAAGAGACATGTATTATTTAGAGCTAGAAAAGTTACTTATATATTGTATATTTATGTAAACTTTTCTCTAGTTCAGCAATAGTTCTCTCCTTGTCAGCGTATACAATCCATTCGATGTCAGCAACAGTTTTACCGTTCATATGTATTTAAAGATGTTCCCAAGCATGGATAGGCGATGAATGAGCAATAAGTTATTGTATTTGGGCTTCTCTCACCTTGCAAGGATGTTTTCAACTGAAGGAAGGTGTTATAAATGAATGGAATCCAAATAAGCTTAGATGGGTTCATAATCCCGAGGCAGAGACACCAAACTGGTTCGTAGCACTGTTAACGCCATGAGCAGAGGAAGAACTTCTCTATTAGAACACCTGGAAGTCGCATGGCAAAAAGGAACCCCAGGGCAACAAGTTCCAGCAAGAATGGTTCCTAGCTATATGAGAAGTAGCTAAATAGTAAATATTTTCAAGACTGACTTATCTGAATTTGAAGGACGAGCTGGCCATTGGAAGAGTGAGCGGGGATAACTATGAGTTATCCGGTGAGTAAAAAGACCACACAAAAGTCTTGGTTGTCAAAGCTTTTAAGGATTTACTAGACTACAGCTCTGGAGCCTTATTAAACACTTTAAGGAAAGCATCTTTTGCTTCATTTGGAGAGCTAGCTGTGTATTTCATGCCGTTACTAAAGAAAATCAAAGTGTTAGGAAAGCACATTTGGAACCTAATATCTTTTTTAATTAGGTCAGCACAGTACGGAGCTAATTTTTGTCTGCTTTCTTTTATGGAGAGAGGTAAGTCTTGCGAAAATGATAATTTATGGTTATTCCATGTGAAGGATTTGTGTTTTTTGGCCACATTTAAGATTTTTTGAACATCCTGGAAGTTGAGTACTTTTGTGTAGATTTGAAGGGGAGCTGAGGAATCTTGACGTTTGTGCATGGCACGGTGAGCTCTCTCAATCGTGATGACAGTGGAGCAACCATCTAGTCGCAAGAGTGATTCAAAAATCTGTTTAGTTGTGTTTAACAGGGCATGATTTTATTTATTTTATTTATTTATTTATTTATTTAAATTTGTTGACCGGGAGTGAATTTTCATAATTCTCAGGGAGCCCTCTGATTAAAATGTTGTTACGTCGACTTCTTGTCTCAAGGTCTGTTAATTTTAGTTGGAGTTCAGCTAAAGAAGTTGTTTTGGCACGAATCTCTTCAAACAAAGACTGAATTTGAAATTCGTTAGATTGTGTTTTATGTTCCAGAGTATCCACTCTCTTAACGATTTGATTTATAGAATTTCCCAGATTGGTAAGTTGTTCAGAAAAACTCTGTATGGCAGAATGAATGGGTTGAAGGGCCTGTTTAAGTTCATCCATGTGGAAACCAGAATCCACCTTTTTTTTAGCACTGGATTTACTAGATTCTGAAGATTGCTTATTGGTTTTCTGTCTTTTGGATACTACTTCTTTTTCTGGAGAAGAAATCGCTGAAAGCTTTGCTTTTGTAGTTTGTGTCTCCATAGTGTCAAGCTCGTTAGCCATGCTTGTCTGCTTAGCCATGGAGTGTTGAGAGTGCAGAGGATAGAAACAGGCCCTTAAGATGCATGTGTCTGGAACACTTAGAGAACTGTATTATAAATACGATAGATTGGATCCTAAAAGTACTAAGTAAACCAAAATCCTGGAGTGATGATAGTGAAGCAGTTCTTCCTTATTTAAAATTGAAACTACAGAAGCCAAAAAGTAGGTATAATCCTTAGAAGATGTAAATGAGATATGGAGCTCTGTGCAGAGGGTGCACACTAGATGACCACCATTTTGGAATCTCATATTATCTATGGTTTTGAATGCTGCATTTATAGACTTTAGTGAACAAACTCCTTTGTAATGTTTTTATAATGTTTTTTATGAAATGTATGTAATATTGTGAGCATCAAGTCTTTTATTTAATCAGCAGAATTTTTTTGGACGTTTGAGTAACACAAGATTCGTCTGGTATATTTATGTATTTTGTGTGGAGTGAAGCATAGACTTTTTATGACTTCATGAATATTTATGAACCGGGGTGACTATTTCTTTTGAATATTCATGAGGATTTTAAAAGTATATATTTGATTGGCTCATATTTTTTTAAATTGGGTATATTAAGGGGTGATTAATTTTGTGTAACTGTTTATGCAGCTAATGAAGTTCTAATCAGAACGAAATACGCAGTGATACTGTTAAAGCGTTTTGTGCTACAGTGTGGTTTGTGTTTTTGTTTGACTCAATAAACTGTGTGGTGTTCACTCTTCATTTTGGCTCCAAGGTGCTTCTTGGTCCCATGAAAAAAAAGAAGCTGGCCAAGTCTTTACTACTTCTATCCCTCATTTATGGTATTCCCACCTTCACAAACATTCACTCCTCCCTCTTTAATAAACTACACTGTTGCTAAAAAATTAAAAAAAAATTTGCCTACAGCTTGAAACACCATACCCATTATTGCCAAGCTATCAAAATGCTTAAGTGGTATGAGTTCTCAAAATACCTCATTTACACCCAACTAACTCTGGCTCACAATCTACGATCCGATGAAGGCTAATACAGCCAAAAGTGCTCATCATTCTTGTTCTTCTATCGAATAAAATGTTTTTTATTTAAACACTTGTCCAGTTTAAGTGTTTTACCTGCAGAGAATAAGCTTTGGCATTTAGCTGAAGATTTCTTTTTGCTGTAATTTAAATTTGGGATCTTAGAACAAGTTCCATTAAATGCCCGAGGTGGGTGGTGGGAGCTCCGGTTGGAGTTGAGAACTTTTTTGCATAATAAAATTAAACTCTAGCACACCACCAGGTATTAATGAGAACATTCCTTTGGCTCCAGTGTTAAAAAAGAGAGCTCTGGATGTAATATAGTATTTTTCTCAAAGCTTCAACATTTTATTTTTATAACACAAATGTTTTAAGTTGTCAGTTTATGGAGTGGTGTTTATCACTTTAATTACAGAATTTTTAATTTGTAAATTGTGCACATACATGCACACAGACACACACACACACACACACACACACACACACACACTCACACACACACACACACACACACACACACACACACACACACACACACACACACACACACACACACACACACACACACACACACACACACACACACACACACACACTCAGCCCCAATGCTAAACTTCTGAAATTAAAGTATTGACATCACATTCAATGTTTGACACTTAAACAAATGTTGCCTCACTCATCTAACCACCAGCTGTGTCAGTAAAAACATCAGCAAAAGGTACATTCGATGAAATGCAGTGAATCTGCAAGGACCTATGAGTAGTCAGCAAAGAATAATTCCCTACTACCTGACACTAAAAAATATATCTGCACTGGTAAGCAAATTTCTGCCCCTACACTTCCATACAGGAAGCTCTGTTTTATGCCTTGACGTAATGCAACTAACTCTGAGGTCACTGCGTGGGTAATAATCTCAATCCTTGACTCCATTGTCCTCAGTCAAAAATGTTGTTGTTGTTTGTCTTTTGACTTTTTCCCAGTAAGGGGTCACCACAGTGGAACTCTGGTCCGCTAATGATTGGCAGTAGACTTTTTATGAAATGCTGAGGTGCCAGCTCGATGTCCAACCTTCAAGGAAGGCATGCCCATTTACTCATGCATGTCATTTGAACGCTACCCAACCACAGGGAGGACATGCAGACTCCACACAGAAGGCACTCCCAAGCCAAGCCGAGAATCGAATGGGAGAACCTCTTGCTGTGAGGTAACAATGCTACTGTCGTACCACCGCGGCATCTGTCCTCAGTCAAAAATGATGTCTGTAAATAAGAGATAGCATTTTTTAGTTCTGTAAATGCTGATCCGTGGTGGTGCTGCTGTAGCGTTGTCGCCTCACAGTAAGACGCTGTCTGGTTCGATTCTCAGCTAGAGCATCTTCTGCATGGAGACATGCGTGAATGGGCATACCTTCATTGAAGGTTGTGTGTTAGGGCTGGCAACTCGGCATGTAACAATCAACTGCTGATCATTAGCAGACTGGAGTTCCGCTGTGGCGACCCCTAACCGGGAAAAGCTGAAAGACACAACAAGTTCTGTAAATGCTGATGAATTAGGCATCAGTGGGTAAGTCGTTGATCTTTAACTATATATTGCCAGACTACACTTTGCAAAATCATAATTACCATGCAATCAGCACTTAATTCATCCCAGGTATGCAGTGATAAATGTTTGTACATTATTTATGCATGATGCCACTGGATTATCAAACGAATACTACTGCTACAAAGAATGCATACACATCTTTCAGATATTATACTGCGTACAGATTCACCCAATGCTGGTGAAATGTCACTGCATTGACCTGCTGTACCCAATGCACATTGATGAGGCACTGGTGCATTGCACATTCCTTTTCTGTCACCTAGTTGTGTGGTACATTATGTTTCCTTATGTGCCATATTGTATACAGCTGCTAACCTTTGCTACAGCTGTATAATCTGCAGGGTGATGTAGACCATAGCCAGCTGCACAGAGTTGTGTCATGGTTACTGAATGACACTCCCCAAAACATCCAGGCTGTAAATTATCTCTTTAGTATACCAAACCCATACACTATATCACTAAATGTGTTTGCCTATACTTACAGGTGCATCTGTCATCAGCATAACAATAGGGGATTTATACCACAGCATCAAAAGTGTATAATCTCGAAGCAGACAATATCGAACTGAAAACGTCGAACCACAAAAACATCGAACAGCTGTAAATGGCAGTTACCAATGGGTACATGACACATGAAATGTGTAGGAAGGGGAGCAAGCCCCCCCTGCACCCTGCACATGGGGGACTGCGCCCCCCACACCACCGCTACTTAAATATACCAACTCCAAGATCACACTACAGTGTAGGAAATGGAAATCTTCCATTTCTGCACTGTAGTGCACTGAAGTACGATCTCAGAAGTGGTATCCATAAGTGGCAGGGGGTGTAGGTGGTGCAGGGGGGTCTTCCCCCCTGCATGGAGCAATTTATTTTTCATCACACTCCATGTCTTGTTTTTTTTTTCCATTTCAATGTTTTGCCATTCGAAGTATTCAGTTCAATGTTTTCTGCTTCGAGATTATACACTTTCGATGATGTGATATACACCCAAAATAGGGATGTTGCATAAGGGGCATAATATAGTTTTGCAGTTGATATCAAGGATCATTGTTAAGCCATTATTGTTTCTCTATTGCTTTCACTTCCCCTTTCTTTACATTCATTTCTCAGTATTACATCTCTCTGTAGTGGCACACATACTTATTAACTCTATATCCATCTCTATGACTCTTGATAAATGTTTAACAGAAGGTGGTTATTTCCCAGATATGAGTGTCAAGGCATTTTCTCAGTGCTCACAGTGGTAATATTGCCACCTACATAACATGTATAAAATGCCACTTCAAAGCTGAAGGGTTGAAATGTCTTCCTCTTCTTGTATGATCTCAGCTGCTCACTTGCTGGGACGTGCAATTATCACGATGGGATCTGTTGTACCGATCGGTATCGGCAGATGAGACAACCTGTGGAATGCGTGCATGATTTTTTTTGTACTGCTCAAGGCATTAAGGATGCAGTCACCATGTGCAAAAGCATGTAAGTGAGGATTACTGAATCTCATGCAGATATGAATACCCCTCTTATTAGGCTGTGGAGGTGCGCCAGCCCTGTTGTTCAGTTGATAAGAAGCCCACATGGCACATGTCTACAGAGGTATTCTGCATAGCTCTATGTATCTTGTGCCTTGATGAATCAACACAGTATGACTTGTTTTGTCTGTCACAGAACAGCCAATATCATTGTAAACTAACTAGGTGTGGAGTACTTACATATGCCATTTGTCATCTGTTCACCAGTGCCAATGTATGTGGAATTAGTACCGCTTCATGTATCTATGTCAGATCCATGCAATGTTTTTGCAATGCTCCACGCTGCAGAGTGCTAATGGGGTGGGAGGCTTTTAAATTGTTCAAGAATTAGAGGGAGCACAATACTGATTTTTTTTTGCTTATACTGTGCCATTCTTCATTAAAGGACCTCATTTTTTGTAGAGTCGTATTATGTACCTTGCTGTATCCTCACCTTGGTTTGTGATACCACACTTTGCAAATCAGAACATTTTTGTCTTTCTACATATTTCTATTGAGTTAAATCACCTGAAAGAGTTGTATGCCATTCTTTTAATTGTTGTAAATGATAGCATATGCCTGTAACATTCATTACTATTTGCCATAGCACCTGTTTTAAATAAATATCACAGCAGCCATCTAGTAAATTACTCATTCACAGTTATTTAGTTCAGTACTCAGAGGTCACATTGACTACTGCATGCACAATATGATCAATATGACTAATCTAAGCACATTTCAATGCTAATACGTGTGTGTTTTCTGTTTTACATTAGTATCCTAATACCAGATGTCATCCTACCTGAACTGTAAATACTCAGAAGCATGACTATACCTGGCACACATCAATTTAATGCAGTTTTACAGCCTATGAAGTAAAAATTACAATATATGTGTGTGTGTGTGTGTGTGTGTGTGTGTGTTTAGTTTACTATTTACTATTCAGTCTTCTTTGGGAAATAGAAAATACACACACACACACACACACACACACACACACACACACACACACACACACACACACATTACAGCCCTTGCAAGAAACAATATTATACTTAAAAAGTTAAATTTTACTTTTTTATGAATGTCTTTGGTAGTTGAAAGACCTTTCACTTTTTCATTTATTTGAACTTAATCAGCACAAAATATCTCATAAACCTATCCTTGGCCAAACCCTGTGGCATACTCACATAATCAGTTCAGTAGTATTCGATAACAAATGCACTATGCAGGACAGCTTTAAAAGTAATCCATGAACTCCAAATTGTACTGTAAACAAAAATAAAAAAATGATCATTCAAAATTGATAGACGCTTTATAAAAAACAGTAAAAACCTTTTGACATTCGGATGTATATTCCCTCAGGACTTTATCACACTGCTAAATTTAATTAATTTACACACTTATTAAATATAATTAATAAGAATAACATGACTCATATAATTCAATCACATTCTTTTCATACATGTTATACCCCCTTTTTTTTAAGTACACATTCTGCCTGGATTTTATTTTTTATTTTTAATTCTTTGTTGCTTCTGGCATCTAGCAAGGAAAAACATCCCCCCAGATTTACTATTCCTCTGTGCAAGACTAGCTTAGTCCTGCACAGAGGTGGCCATCTAGGAGCAGGATTGCAGTGTGCCATGCATAGTAATGAGACGTGCTGCCTGAGCTCCTAGTCTTACATGGAGCATGTAAGAGTGCAGGGGGTGTGTCTGAGAGCAGAGCTCTCAGAATTTACATGCCCCCGCAATGACGAAAAGCAGAAAGGGGTCAGAAATGAGCGAGACCACTCATAGGTGTCCGCATATAGTATACATAAATGAAATGAACAAACCCTTTATTATTTTTTTTTTTTATAAAAATCCCCTTAAAGCTAACCGTAGGTACATGGGTGGGGTCTATATTATAACATCGAAGTCTTAAAGCTTTGAATGTTATGATATCGAACCATTTCGATTGAAACACTATAACATCAAACACTCAGAATAGAAAATATTTTCCCAGGGAAAAAAAAAATTGCTGTTCCAACAAACATACACACAGCACAAGCACATCAAAATAAATAATCCACACACATACACTTCACAAAACCCTACACTAAACCATACACACACTACTAGCTGTCCACTTACCTTAACCCAACCATAACCCTAAGGTCCATAACTACCACATACTCACCTTACCCACTCCCTAACCCTAAGGTCCCTAACTATCGGACAATCACCTTACCCGCTCCCTAACCCTAAAGTCCCTATCGCACACTTGCCTTACCCGCTCCCTAACCCTAAGGTCCCTATCGCGTACTCACCTTACCTGCTCCCTAACCCTAAGGTCCATAACTATCACACATTCACCATAACCCGATCTGTTAGCACACTTACCTTAACCTGGTCCGTAACCTAGTCAAGGAAATAGCGAAGCTGCAGAAACGGCCCTAGGAAAGTATTCAATATTCTGCAGCTTCGCTATTTTCAGCATTCGGTGCATAGGGTTCGATATTATAACATTCAAAGTTTTAAGACTTCGATGTTATAATATAGACCCACACGGGTGTACCCATCGCTTAGGTATGGTTAATGTAGCTTAAATGGCTGAAGAGGATAACAAGGAAGATATATGCAAAAAAAGCAGCATAGCAATAGTGTAGTGGACAGAGCATTCTCCTTATGAGCACATATTCTCAGTTTGAGTTTCACTGCAGCAGATTCCATTTTCCATGGCAAAGCATGTTATGAGTAATATTTATGTTGCATAATCCACTAAATAACATATTTTTATGAACTGGAGTACTGCAGTAAATGCACATGTGAGGTGTCAGTGTCATAATGAATAAGGCACTAGTAAGCAGGTTTAAGCACAAATAAACAGTAGTAAGCATATTTAAGCACTAATAAGTGGGGTTAAGCCCATTTGCGGGGTGGTAAGCAATGTCTACACTGGTTAAGCAGTTCTAAAGCTAACTCTCTGTAAGCAGATGTAACCGGAGGTTAGCATTGCTTATCCTCGCATAATCCCATGCAAACCCACTTACAAATGCTCAAAAGTGGCCTAATCACTCTGTATCCACCTGACCTTCTTCTGCCCATCAACAAAATAAACAGCCATGCAGGTTTCAGTCCCAGGATCCTATACACCATAGTCACAGTAGTTAACCACCAAGCCATCACAGAAGTACAGAAGAATGAGGCATCAGCAAACAAGTCTTCATCATAGTAAAACCAAACTGAACCTGCAAAAGTAATCAGTATACAGTCATATGTTCCATAACCCACTACATAACATAAATATGTGAATTGGAGTATAGCAGTAAGCCCAGAAATTAGCTGTAATTGTAATAGAGTGTTGAAGTCCCCAATAAAACACAAGGACCCCATGGAGTGTAGGCACACATTAATCATGGATACCAGGTAGATATATAAGATGTAATGAATAAGAAATCAATGTAAAAAAGGAAATATAATGCAAAGTCTAATTTAAGCAATGCTACGCATTGCACAGGCCAGCACAGGAGGTGTAAGCAATGTGTACACCCGCTAACTCATTGTGCCCAGTGGTATACCCCTTTAAAGAATACCAACCTTAGGTAAGCAGGTTTGCCTATAACTTAGCCTTTTGAAAACCGGCCAATCATGGAAAAGTGTGGA
The DNA here is from genome assembly GCF_019279795.1 of Protopterus annectens. Classification (NCBI taxonomy): domain Eukaryota; kingdom Metazoa; phylum Chordata; order Ceratodontiformes; family Protopteridae; genus Protopterus; species Protopterus annectens. The sequence goes on along the minus strand of NC_056725.1, from coordinate 232,440,531 downwards.
AATGTGGCCCAGCTTACACCCAAGAGGGGGGAATACATCTCATAACTGGTTGTAGCTTCCCCTTCCAGGCACTATGGCAGTAAGGGGAGAAGGTGCGCTTTCAGGTGCAGCGCTGGTGCATCCAGGAGTCCAAGGTCATGGCAGGACTCCTTGTCAAAGACCATAATCAGAGGCTGCTGCAGAGCCGGTACCACAGCTCCCAATATAAGGCGGAGGCCTGGGACCATCTTGCCCGTGACCTCACCAGTGCCACTGGCATACCCTGAACTGGTGAGCAGGTCAGGCACCACTATGCTGACCTGAAGCGGCGTAAGGGGGACCTCTTGGAGTAGTGGCTCCAAGAGGCTAGAGTGGCAGGGGATGTAGTTGTGTGTAAGTATCACCCCAGTATGTGTATAATAATTGCCAGCTAAGGTATATCATGGATAGGTATGGCTATATATTCCTCTTATGTCCCCCACAGCAGCAATGGTGTGGGCCATGAACCAGGAGGCCCACATCAGTCACCTGGCGAGGTTGCAATGTGAAGCAGATCAGTAATACTCATGCATTTACTGTCATAGGAAATAAAACTAAAAGTAGTAGCAAATTAATTGCCTGTATAAAACCTGTATTGCTCAAGGCAAGTACTGCATACACTAGAGAATATGGCAGGAAGAGTATCATATTGTTTGTATGCAATAAAAGTGTAACAGCCTGACAAAACAGGTCTAACTGCTGGACTGCATGTGTATATCCTGGAATCATATGGTAATGTAGATTTGCAATCATTTAATAGTACTGTTGTATTAAGCACTGTTACCCACACTGTGCACCATAAATTGAATGTATAGGAATGCCTGTATATGACAGGTGTAATCTCCAGAGGCCATTTAGTACAACTGAGAGACACATAGACAGTAAACAGGGAAAACACAAATAACAAAAAACGAATAGCACATGCAACTGAGATGTGAACTCTTGTTTTTTTAGCACACAGAGCCATGGTTTGAATTCTGCCAGTGGTAGTAGTCTGCTAACAGAATCATACCCCACAACTGCACAGATATGTCCAGAATGTCTATTAAAGTGACCCATATCTGTTGCCTATCAACCTGTCCCCTGGGAAATCAGTGACTGACGTATAGGCAGCAAACAGGAAATATAACTGATTGCACACATCCATGAGAACAAAGCTGGTACACTAGCAACTCCCCAATACCTTATGTGACTAAGAAGCCACGTATGTCCCATTTACACCCCAACTTGTCAAGCTGTGGTCAGAGTGTGTACAATAACAGAGTGAGATGTATGTGCATAATAGTAATGTGGAATCTGGTACTGTGTGTGGGAACATTCAGGTAGAAACAATCACGGATGGAACGCTGAGGCTTGCAAGGCAGTAAAAAACTGCCGTTTCACATAACAGTTCTGAACAGTTCAATGTAAAACCCAAAGCGAACCACAAATTCAACCCAGATAAGACACCAATGCTGGCAATACTAGTAAACCGCTAGAAATGCAGATGAGCTTCAGATGAGCTTCAGATCCAAGACAACATAAGCCACCAACTCAAAAAAGTGGATAGGAACGTTCTTTATTCAGTGAGCGCTTTCACCCCAGGCGGGTTTCTTCAGACTGTACAGAGAACTAATGGCAGCACAGCCCATATATACTCTAAGTGATCAGCTGATTAATAATTCAATTAAAAACATTGTATTAAAAACAAACCTAAAACCTAACATCCTATAACAACTTATATATTATAAATATAAAAGCATCGGTATATGCAGAAAAGTTTAAAAACATATATAATCCATTCAAACATTTCAATTCATCATAGACATTTACCAAATATCCACTAGATGGTGCTATGATACACAGAAAATATTGAATATATAAAAATATATATGTACATGTATACGTACATGTGTAAACAAGATTGATATCAACATTTCTGAATTTATTGAAATAAAAACTAACTAGTAATAAACAACATGAAAGATTTTCAATAATAGAAATAACTTATAACAGATATGACAACCTATCTAAAGTCTAATTAAGGGTAGAATTAATGCGTTGCCTCAAAAAGGGGTATCTCATTTTATCACCTTCCTAAGCCTTCTCTTCTTGAGGAAAGGTTGTAGGCTAATTTTATCATTGAGCCCAGGCAAAAAATCTGCCTTACATCTGATAATCCACTTAGTTTCCATTTCTAGGGTAAGATTCTCTAGGTCACCACCCCTAGAGTTGGGATCTACTGTCTGTATAACAAGAAAACTGAAGGTGTGTGCAGGACCTTTCGCTTTGTGATGTTTGGCTAGAGCGTTCTTTTCATCACCTACCCTCATGCAATAAACATGCTCCCTAATCCTTTCTCTCAGCGTTCTGTTGGTTTTGCCAATATAGTACCCTGAGCAGGAGCAACACAATGCTAGATATACAACATTAGCCGTCCTGCAATTGGTCCCGGTGCAAAAGTTAAATGTTCTATCTAACAAAGGTGGTTTAAAGACTGTGTCTGTGTTGATATAGGTGCACTGATTACAACCATTGCATGGAATGGTATTGTAGGATAATGTATGTGCATCCTTAAAACTCTTGTGACATAATATCCTTCTTAAATTCAAACTATTCTTATACCTGAATCTTGGTCTGGCCCCAACCAAACTGCTAATGGAATCTTCAACCTGTAATATATGCCAGTGTTTATCTATAATGGCTCTAATATCAAAGATATCACTTGTGTAAAAGAGAGGTATTTTAACACAGTCAGGCCCATGTATGATGTCTGTATGTTCATTTTCACTCATATTTTCTATAGGGCTAGAAAAATATGGTTTAGCTCTATTGTCTCTCATAGACAAAACTTCCTTTTCAGTTTCATCAATTTGTATAGCATTATAGTCCCTCTCTAATAACCTGTCTTTCAGTCCCTCCAACTCATCTCTATATCTGGCTTCTGTAGGATTAAGTCTAGAGGCCCTCATGATCTGTCCTTTAACAACGTTCTCAAAGATATGCTTAGGGTGCATACTACTTCTGTGTAATAGAGTATTTCTAAAACATTCTTTCCTATGGACAGACGTGTTGACTATTCCATTGGGTAACCTCATGACATTGACATCTAGATAAGAGATGAATTCTTTAGAATAGTTCATTGTAAATTTTAGATAGTCAGTGAACCCATTGATTTCTTTCTCAAACTCCAATAAAGATGACTCACTACCTGCCCAAACCACAAAGAGGTCGTCCACAAATCTTTTATAGAAAAGTGCATACTGTTTGAAATTCTTGGAAGGGAATAGTGTTTCTTTCTCCCATTCAGCCATGACAATGTTGGCGTAGCTATTGGCACAAGAAGTGCCCATAGCCACGCCATCATTTTGTATATACATTTCTTCATTAAAGAAGAATATATTGTTCTCTAAAATGATCTCCAAAAATAGAGCCAATAACTCAACAAACTGTATGTCCATTTCCGTGTACTTCTTAAGGTAATTCTGTACACTCTCCACACCTACCTTATTAGGAATGACTGTGAACAGACTTTTCACATCAAATGTCACCATGAAATAATCTATTCCATCACTCATACCTGACATGAAATCATATAGGTCTAACAAGAAATGCTTGCTATCTCTCAATACATGGGGGTTTTCATTAACTACATTCCTTAAATGATGTTCTACAAAGAGGGAGAACGGTTCGGTTAACCAACCCCGGCCAGATACAATAGGTCTCATGGGTGGGTTTTCCAGGCCCTTGTGCACTTTAGGTAGACCTTTGAGTATAGGTATGAACGGATGGTTCACCTTTAGGAATTTATGGAAATCTTTCCTAATCAACCTACTTCTGAGTAGATCATCTATTGTATCATACACTCTAAATATTTTCATCATTACTTCATTGATGTCAACCTTTGTGTAAGATTCATCAGTACTCAATAGAATGTTCATATTGTCAATATAGTGTTGAAAGTCCATAACTACAATGGGACCACCTTTATCAGCGGGTGTGATAATAATGTTCTTGTTCGTTTTCAAACCCTGTAGGGCTTCCCTTTCTAGATGGGTCAAGTTCGTTTTCTTATGTCTCTTAATTCTATTGTCTCCGTTGGAGTAATGAGAGTATAAATCACTCTCTACAAGTTTGGTGAACGTATCTAATACAGGGTGTAACACGGGTGTGTAGACACTTACTGGTTTAAAAATATCAGTTACTCTATCATTATCAACAAGCCCAAAATCTAATCTCAACTGTACATTCCTGGCAAATAGCTTCATATCAATAATGGAATCAGTAATATCACTTGTTTTACAGGGTATAAAAGATAGGCCTTTGTTGAGGACCTGTTCCTCATACCCAGTTAACTCTCTCCTAGATAAGTTAATCACTAAGGATTCCCTTTCTTTCCCCACATCTTTTTTAGGGTCGGTCCTACTTGCTCCATATCTGTTACCTTCCTTTTCTGTCTCCTCCTGCTCATGGAAAGTACAGTTTTGTACCTACCATAAATGTAGATGTTCGAAGATCCACATTGCTGCAGTCCTAACACTTGGGTAGTCCGCTGTCCCAGTCGGCCCGAATACCAAAGTATAAGGCTGACGTCGGTCAAGGCGCATTTGTCTGACATCAGGACGTCAGGGTACAAATGCGCATGACCGACGTCATATCCTCAGTCTTTTCTTGCCCCAGATGTCAGAAGACCCTAAAAAGATAAGGCCAAAACCAAAAAACACCAAACACTCCTGTACCTAATATATGTACAATATATACAAATTTACAAAATAGAACCCCACCCACACAACCACCCCTAAACACAGAGGGAAGGAGGGAGGTAAATTGACTGCAGCAATGTGGATCTTCGAACATCTACATTTATGGTAGGTACAAAACTGTACTATGTTCTTCATCTCACATTGCTGCAGTCCTAACACTTGGGTAGAATCCCAAAGCAGAGGTAAGGGAGGATGGCTAAACTATAATGAAGCAGGAGCTGCCAAAATGCCCTGCAACACAGCAGTGGCAAAACCAGCCCTGGATTTAGAATAGAGAGGAAGGTGGTAATGCTTGGAGAAAGTATGCACTGAACTCCAAGTAGCTGCCTCCAAAATATCCTTAGTTGCCACCCCCCTTAGAAATGCTGTTGAAGTGGCAGTAGCCCTCGTGGAATGAGGCCTAATCCCAGCTGGAATCTCCTTGCCATGATGGGAATAACAGAATGCAATGCAAAACCCAATCCACTTAGATATAGTTTGTTTAGACACAGGCTTGCCCTGGGAACTCAAAGCAAAAGAAACAAACAACTGCTGAGACTGCCTAAAATCCCTAGTCCTGCTTAAATAATAACGCAACTGCCTGTGTACATCTAAAGTGTGCAAAATCTTTTCCCCCTTATTTTGGGGATTTGCATAAAAAGTAGGCAAATGAATAGTTTGGTTTAAAGCCACACTAGAAACCACCTTAGGCATAAATGAAGGATTAGTACGTAATGATACCCTATCCTTATGAAAATCAAAAGGCTCAACCGCCATAAGGGCCTGTAATTCAGAAACCCTTCTTGCAGAAGTAATGGCCAACAAAAAGCAGTCTTCCATGACAAGTATTTCAATTCAGCAGTAGCTGAGGCTCAAAAGGTTGTAGAGTAAGTTTCTCCAACACAAAATTGAGGTCCCAAGCAGGAGTAGGAGCTCTAATGGGGTCTTATATTCTTTGCCCCTCTAAGAAATTGCTTGAACAAAGGATGAGAAAACAATGGTGGGTCACAATCATAGTGAGCTGAAATTGCTGCAGCATGAATCTTAATGGAAGAGAAAGACAAACCTTTGTCCAATAACTCAGTAAGATATTGAAGAGCCACACTCAAATTAGGCTCAGAAACATCCAAATCCTTTGCTGCACTCCAAAATAAAAATCTCTTCCATTTTTCTGCATACACTTTACGTGTACTAGGCCTTCTGGCTTCCATAATCACATTCAAAACTTGTTGAGGAAGTTGAGACCTGCTGTGGTTCAAAACAGAATATGCCAGGCTGTTAGATGAAGAGAGTGAAGCTTGACATTGAGGAGATGACCGTCCCTCTGAGACAAAAGGTGTGGAATTAAAGGTAAAGGCCATGGAGGCTTCCTTACCAGATTCCTCAGTAATGGGTACCAGTGTTGCCGAGGCCAATCTGGAGCTATCAAAATCATCCTTGGCTTGTCTTGTCTGACCTTTAGGAGTACCTTTGGGAGGAGAGGCAGAGGTGGAAAGGCATACACATGAAGATTTTCCCAACTGAACGAAAGAGCATCCACTTTCCAAGCTGTGTGATGAAACCTTTCGTGCAAAACTTTGGCAGCTGGTGGTTTAGTGGAGAAGTTTAACAGATCTATGTCTGGAGTTCCCCAGGACACTGTCAATTGTCGAAATACATGAAGATCCAGTTTCCACTCGTGGGGATCCATGATTTGCCTGCTTAACACATCTGCTAAGGAGTTCTGTGCTCCTGGCAGAAACCTTGCCTGTAGATTTAGCTGCAAGCTGAGCGCAGTCTCCCACAAAATCATTGCTTGCCTGCATAGAGGATAAGAATGTGTTCCCCCTTGCTTGTTGATGTACCACATGACAGTAGTGTTGTCTGTTAGAATCAACACCTGCCCTGGAAGAAGTAACTCCTTGAAAGCCATTAATGCAAACTGGACTGCTAACATCTCCTTCATGTTGATATGTAGATGCTGTAGTCTGGCAGGCCACTTGTCTTGTATCCACTTTACATTCAGATGAGCTCCCCAAGCTATGTCTGAGGCATCTGTCGTTAGAATCTGACTCGCCTCTGGCCGGGTCACAGAGAGTCCCTTGTTTAGGTGACATTCCTGAGCCCACCACAAAATTCCTTTTGAATGCAAGGTATTATTGGAATGACAGTGTCCAAATCCTGGCAGTGCTGTGTGCATACATTTTTTAGATACCATTGCAACTTCCTCATATGCAGTTTGGCATTGGGAAGCACCAGAATACAAGATGCCATGAACCCTAATGCTTGAAGGACTGTCCTTGCAGTCAGCACGGACTGATGAGATAGTTGATGGAAGTAAAGGGATAGACTCTTTTGTTTGTCCGGGGTTAAAAAGGCCATCTGGGCTGCTGTATTCAGTCTCACACCCAGAAAGCACATGTCTTGAGAGGGTACTAGACTGGACTTTATTTCGTTCACAGAATACCCCAGGCATCTTAGCACTGCTATCACATATTCCAGATGCTGAAGAAGCTCGTCCTTTCTTGAGCCAGAATCAGACAGTCGTCCAAGTAAGGATAGATTTGTATTCCTTTTAGCCTGAAAAGCTACAACTGGAGCCAGAACTTTTGTGAATACTCTGGGCGCAGTAGATAAGCCAAAGGGCAATGCAGAGAACTGATTATGTGAATTTCCAGCTCGAAACGCAGATACTTCCTGCAACTGAGTCTGATAGGCACATGAAGGTAAGCCTCCTTGAGATCTAAAGTTACCATCCAGTGATCTTTGCCCAGCAGAGGTAAAAGCTGTTGTAACGTCAACATTTTGAACTTGGGAATGTCCAAATAAGTGTTGAGGATAGACAAATCCAAAATTGGTCTCCACGTGTTCCCCTTTTTGGTACTAGGAACAGGCGAGAATAAAATCCTAGGCCCCTTTCTGGCACAGGAACCGGCTGAATGGCCCCTATCTGGAGCAACAGAGAAATTTGCTTGTGAGCCTCTTTTCTTTGTATAGGAGGAATGTCTGGCATGCCTTTGAATGGAGGCAAGGTATGGAAATAAAACCTGTAACCGTGGTGAACGATATCCAATACCCATCTGTCTTGGGTAATAACACTCCAATTTTCTTTGAAAAGTGCCAGCCTTCCTCCCAAAGGTGCTGCCAGACGAGAAGGCTCTGGCAGCTGAAAAGGCAAGTCATTGGGTCTGCTTACGAAAGGACTGACCCCTGCCCTCACCAGAAGACTGGGCAGGCGAACTGCCTGTTCTAGGCCTAAAAGAACCTTGAGCTCTGCCCCTACCACGCCTAGATCTACCCCTAGACTGAGAATCATAAGAAGGATAAGTCCACCCCTTAGTAGGCCAATTTCTACTAAACTTTGGAGGCTGAACCTGCAAAAAATCTTTAACAGTCTGCATAAACTTAGCCTTGTCCTCCATTTTCTTTAAAACTGTTTCCACAGGCGCACCAAACAACACATCAGATTGTAAAGGAGCATCTAAAATCCTTGTCTTTACATGTTCAGCTAAATTCTGATCCCTCAGCCAGGCGTGCCTCGAAGAACAGAACCAGTGGCTGCCACCCTCAAGAGGCCTGTACAGCATCAAAACCACATTGCAAGGAATGCTTACCCACCTGTTCAGAAACATGAACCAAATCCTGCAACTCTTTACACTCAATACCTTCCGCCAGAGCATCTACCTTAGACTTCAATTGTGAAAGGAGATAATTTTGGTATTTCAACATGTGAAACTGGCAATTCAAAGCCCTCATGGCTAAAGTGGAAGAAGTATACACCTTTTCCCCCATCTATCCAAAGCCCTTGCCTCTTTATCAGAAGGAACAGGATTTTTAACAACAGAAGCCTTAACCCCTTTAGGGCCCTGAGAAACAGTTTCTGGGTCTGCCCTAGGACTCTTAAAAGATACTTATGAGCTTCAGGCACCCTATAATACCTGTCCGGTTTAACTGGGGCAGGAGGCAAAGAATCAGGGTTCAGGGAAGCCTCTGCAAAAACATCCTCTACCACATCCAGAACAGGAGGTATAGCTAAAGGCCTATGCTGGGGAAGAAACAAAAATTCCCTAAGCCTTTTCCTAGAATCAGAGAAATCTTGACCTTCCCATTTAAAATGCTCCCTCATGGAATGAAGAGTCTCTGAAAAAGAAAAATCCTCAGGAGGAGAAGCCGAAGGTGTAGAGTCATCTACATCAGAATCAGAATAAGGAGGATACTCCTGCAAGTCTTCAGCCGAAGACTCAGAAGCCTCTGAACACTGCTCAAAACTCTCAAGCTCAGGTTTCACCCTAGGCCTCTTATCCAGGGGGGGTAAAGAACCTCTAATCATAGTAATCAAATCTTCTGCCATTTTAAGCATATGTTTCTTAGGCAGAGACCCTGAAGAACTAGGGGAGACCCCCACAGAAGTTAACCCTGGCCGGCCTCTAGAAGGAGCCTTGGAAACAGAAGGGGAGGGCCTAACCACCTTAGGAAGGGAGGGGAGAACAGCTACCTGAGAAGCCCCTTCAGCCTGGCCTACCTCCTGAGAGGACACATCTTGTAACAGTAAAGTCTCTCCCTGAGAATCCAAAGGAACTTCTGGTAGAACCACAGGCTCCACCGAGCCCTCTAAAGAACCGACGTCCGGGACAGACGGTTCTTCTAACCTAGGCTTCGCTGCTTTGTCTTTGCGCTTTTAGAAGCGGCGCCGGAGCATCCGACGGCATGTTGTAATTACAACGCTTCCCAAAAACTAACCTGGCACAATCTAATCTTCTCTTAATAGTGCGTTTGTTAAATCTAGCACAAGAGCGACAGCCAACAACGTCGTGCTCAGGCCCTAAGCAAGGTATACACAATGTATGGTAATCTCTATGAGGTATCTGTTTCCCACAAGAAATACAGTTATTCACTTTTTCTGACATCCGGTTAAATACTGAGGCAAGAAAAAACCAAAATATTCCCAACGGGTACTTAGCCAACTTTGATTCGGTCTGAAACTCCGACTTCAGAAAATTTCAGAACGCCAACCTGCACTCGCAATACTGCTTCTGCATCGGACCATGCGGCAAAAAAGACTGAGGATATGACGTCGGTCATGCGCATTTGTACCCTGACGTCCTGATGTCAGACAAATGCGCCTTGACCGACATCAGCCTTATACTTTGGTATTCGGGCCGACTGGGACAGCGGACTACCCAAGTGTTAGGACTGCAGCAATGTGAGATGAAGAACATCGGGATCTCCCTCTGAACCGGGGGGACTGAATGGGGAAAGGAACCTCATGCCTAGGGACCACGTGGTCAGTAGCTTTCCCATTATCTACAGATACCATCTTTTTCTTTGTCCCTGTCAAACCACCATTCATGGTGTTGATCGAGTTAACTATGCCCCTAACATTAGTGGAGGCATTATTTTCCAAACACACCGTCTTCCCTTTGTTTTGAATAACCAAGGGATATAAATTCACATTATTCACATTCCTATTCAAATCTTCCTCTATGCCAGTGGAAGCATTGTCAGTGGTTAAAACATTACTCGTTGAGACATTGTCAGTCAATGCATTAACGTTGTTAGTATCATTGTTACTACTACTTCTACTATTATTACTACATATTTCAACCTCCCTCGAACCAGTATTGTGTAAATTCACATTAGTTATAGCAGTTCTAGGCCAAGTGAAGACATGACCATTTTTAAAATCAATAACATCCCTTTCAATTTTGGTCTTCTTTTGGTTAGTTAATCTCCTCTCATACAACAAAACATTATCCATCAATCTATCCAGTCCCAAAGTCTTTTTAGAAGTTTGGTACTTCATATTAATTTGTTTATAAGTCTCAGTCACTTTTTCTTTAATCAACTCCTCCTCAGGTCTGTGATAATCGATGAGGAGTCTCATATAATTAAAACTCAGTTCCATGTTTAATTTCTGCCACTTTAATAATAGTTCAGGATAATGGTTACCTGTGGTAGGCATCTTAAGGACTCGAAGCCCTCTCGGTATAATCCATTTTTGCAGACACGCTTCAAAATGCTGCCGTTGCAGCTGTAACCTCTTCAATTTTAAAAGATCAATCTCGAGCTGTTCCAGGTCATCCGCCAACCTAAGCAAATCATCAGCGTTGTCTATCTCAGACCCACGCTCCTCATTTGGTTCGAAAAACAACAAGGCATTCTCAGTGCCTGATATGCAGTTCGTGAATCTCCCCATCATCCGTTCGGAAATACCAGTAACATCCGGTACATATGCTAATTCTATTTCATCCCCTCCGTTCGTGCAAGCCATAACCTCCGTGTGGAAACGATAAATGTGGAACTAAATCAGCAGCAAAGGCTCCACCGGAAGAACAGCGATCCGTAAGTAAAATAAACAGTACAAACAATCACGGATGGAACGCTGAGGCTTGCAAGGCAGTAAAAAACTGCCGTTTCACATAACAGTTCTGAACAGTTCAATGTAAAACCCAAAGCGAACCACAAATTCAACCCAGATAAGACACCAATGCTGGCAATACTAGTAAACCGCTAGAAATGCAGATGAGCTTCAGATGAGCTTCAGATCCAAGACAACATAAGCCACCAACTCAAAAAAGTGCCAATAGCTACGCCAACATTGTCATGGCTGAATGGAAGAAAGAAACACTATTCCCTTCCAAGAATTTCAAACAGTATGCACTTTTTTATAAAAGATTTGTGGACGACCTCTTTGTGGTTTGGGCAGGTAGTGAGTCATCTTTATTGGAGTTTGAGAAAGAAATCAATGGGTTCACTGACTATCTAAAATTTACAATGAACTATTCTAAAGAATTCATCTCTTATCTAGATGTCAATGTCATGAGGTTACCCAATGGAATAGTCAACACGTCTGTCCATAGGAAAGAATGTTTTAGAAATACTCTATTACACAGAAGTAGTATACACCCTAAGCATATCTTTGAGAACGTTGTTAAAGGACAGATCATGAGGGCCTCTAGACTTAATCCTACAGAGGCCGGTTATAGAGATGAATTGGAGGGACTGAAAGACAGGTTATTAGAGAGGGACTATAATGCTATACAAATTGATGAAACTGAAAAGGAAGTTTTGTCTATGAGAGACAATAGAGCTAAACCATATTTTTCTAGCAGTATAGAAAATATGAGTGAAAATGAACATACAGACATCATACATGGGCCTGACTGTGTTAAAATACCTCTCTTTTACATGAGTGATATCTTTGATATTAGAGCCATTATAGATAAACACTGGCATATTTTACAGGTTGAAGATTCCATCAGCAGTTTGGTTGGGGCCAGACCAAGATTCAGGTATAAGAATAGTTTGAATTTAAGAAGGATATTATGTCACAAGAGTTTTAAGGATGCAAATACATGATCCTACAATACCATTCCATGTAATGGTTGTAATCAGTGCACCTATATCAACACAGACACAGTCTTCAAACCACCTTTGTTAGATAGAACATTTAATTTTTGCACCGGGACCAATTGCAGGACGGCTAATGTTGTATATCTAGCATTGTGTTGCTCCTGCTCAGCGTACTATATTGGCAAAACCAACAGAACGCTGAGAGAAAGGATTAGGGAGCATGTTTATTGCATGAGGGTAGGTAATGAAAAGAACGCTCTAGCCAAACATCACAAAGCGAAAGGTCCTGCACACACCTTCAGTTTTTTTGTTATACAGACAGTAGATCCCAACTCTAGGGGTGGTGACCTAGAGAATCTTACCCTAGAAATGGAAACTAAGTGGATTATCAGATGTAAGGCAGATTTTTTGCCTGGGCTTAATGATAAAATTAGCCTACAACCTTTCCTCAAGAAGAGAAGGCTTAGGAAGGTGATAAAATGAGATACCCCTTTTTGAGGCAACGTATTAATTCTACCCTTAATTAGACTTTAGATAGGTTGTCATATCTGTTATAAGTTATTTCTATTCTTGAAAATCTTTCATGTTGTTTATTACTAGTTAGTTTTTATTTCAATAAATTCAGAAATATTGATATCAATCTTGTTTACACATACATGTACATATATATAATTTTTTATATATTCAATATTTTCTGTGTTTCATAGCACCATCTAGTGGATATTTGGTAAATGTCTATGATGAATTGAAATGTTTGAATGGATTATATATGTTTTTAAACTTTTCTGCATATACCGATGCTTTGATATTTATAATATATAAGTTATTATAGGATGTTAGGTTTTAGGTTTGTTTTTAATACAATGTTTTTAATTGAATTATTAATCAGCTGATCACTTAGAGTATATATGGGCTGTGCTGCCATTAGTTCTCTGTACAGTCTGAAGAAACCCGCCTGGGGTGAAAGCGCTCTCTGAATAAAGAACGTTCCTATCCACTTTTTTGAGTTGGTGGCTTATGTTGTCTTGGATCTGAAGCTCATCTGAAGCTCATCTGCATTTCTAGCGGTTTACTAGTATTGCCAGCATTGGTGTCTTATCTGGGTTGAATTTGTGGTTCGCTTTGGGTTTTACATTGAACTGTTCAGAACTGTTATGTGAAACGGCAGTTTTTTACTGCCTTGCAAGCCTCAGCGTTCCATCCGTGATTGTTTGTACTGTTTATTTTACTTACGGATCGCTGTTCTTCCGGTGGAGCCTTTGCTGCTGATTTAGTTCAACATTCAGGTAGTGCTAATAAACATTCCTCCCACAGGTCTGTCAGATGCCAACACTGTGCCCAGAAATACAAGAATGATACCCAGTACTGGTACTGTTCACTGTGGTATTGTATGGCATTGTGACTGATGCAGTTGCTCTGAATAATGAGGTATTACACATCACTGTTGCCCACACTGTCCTACAACATATAACTGTCTAGGAAATCTGTACAAGAGTGTTGTAATACAAGGTCAGAATGCAAAAGCATGGATTAATAAGACAGAAAACAGATAGGAGATATACAGCAATATCTATATACCAGACACAACTGTGATGGACAGTGTTTAAATTGTAGCAGACACAGCCATGGCCTGAATCCTGGGAGTGGAATTAGGCTGCATACAGTATCATATCCCACAACTGTACAGATGAGGCCAGAATATCGAGTATACTGGCCCATATCTGCTGCCTGACCCTCTGTCCCCAGGTAAGTATGTGGGATGATCCCAGATGTTTAGCCAGGAAACAGGGACTACAAGTGATTGTCAAACATCTATGAGAACACACGTGTCACTGTAGCACCCCCCGAAACTGTTAGGAGAGTAATATCTCAAGTATGTCCTATCTACACCCCCATGTTGTCAAACTGTAACCAGAGTGTGTACAGTAACAGAGTGAGATGTATGTGCATAATACTAATGTGTAATCTGGAACGTTATGTGGCAACAGTCAGGTAGTGCTAATAAACATTGCTCCCACAGGTACGTCGGATACGAACACTGTGCTGAGAAATACAGACCATTATAACCTGTACTGGCACTGTTCACTCTAGTATTGTAGGGAATTGTGAGTGTTACAGTTTCTCGGAATAATGAAGTATAACTGATCACTGTCGCCCACACTGTGCCACATAATATAACTGTGTAGGAAAGCATGTATATGTGTGAGTCAGGTCACTAAAGGTGGAAGAGAGCAATAATCTAGATATGTCCTGGCAAACCAGCATGTGGTCAACACATGGCCAGAGTATGTGCAAAAGGAGTTGGATAGCTATGTGCACAACATAAACCTGGAATCTGGGAGTATGTGTAGAAACAGTTAGTTAGTGTTAACAAACATTCCCTCCACAGGTATACCAGGTAAGAGGTGTATACTGCAGGTAAAACCGGTTAATGTGTAACGATGATGACAGCCATATCACTGGCCAGACTAAGGCTATAGGGTACTGTAGCAAGACTTGTAAGGTACAGATAACAGCACTGACTAGGAAATTAATGTAGACTACAGGAATATACTACTTGTTAATTGACATCTTTCTCCCCCCCACCATATCTCCAACAATAATCAACATACCCACCCCAACTGGTATGTAATGACACCTATGTTCAGATAATGTCCAATTTTCTGATAAATATTTTAGTGGTTCCCATGCATGTGCTATATTGAATTATTCCAACATTGGTGGCATAGTGCCATCAATGTACCTGAATGCTGTTCTTATTACCACTGTGGTCCCATATATGCATGTGTTCTGTTTGCTATGCAACTGTTCTGTATCTGGTGTCTGGGTTAATGGGAATATCTATGCATGCAGTTATACCTAACCCTGGAATGTGTTGACTATTACTAACCAACATATGATGAAATCTAAACACTATAGCACGCTTGAGAAAGCCGGTCCCAGCGGACCTGTCCCACCTCAGCTGGCCGTGGCACCAGGCACCAGCATCACTGGGGCCCAACCTGGGACCTCCCTGTCCGTTGGACCTGCACCACCTTCAGGTGGGACCACATTAGGGAATGGGGCTCGCTGCCCCTGGGAATGACAGGAATCTGTCACCCATCATCAGCTCCGGGTCATGGTGTGTAGAGAGATCAACCAGCAGTTTGATGATCTTCTACACCAGCTCGAAGGCTGAGTGTCATGATTAGAGAGTTAGCCTGGCTCTGTGACTCAGCCCCCAGCACAGCCACCTTCGGAGCTGTGAAGGTGCAGTGGTGATTGCCCATGGGTGGGGACCTCAGTACCACTGTTACCACTAAGGGGCTTGTCGGCTTCCGATTTCCCAACACCCCTCCCCAAAAAGGATTTTACCACCCACAATTGTCATATACCGCCCCTGTATGTGTCTTGTATGTGTCTTGTTTGTTGTGTAACCTACCTCCCCAAATATACCTAGTACCCCAACATCCCACTCTCACCTGAAAAAAACAGGGCAATCTGTTCCCAAAATATACCTAGTACCCCAACATCCCACTCTCACCTGAAAAAAACAGGGCAATCTGTTCCCACAAATAAATCTCGCTCCATACATAGCTGTCCATTTCGCACGGATGTAATCTGGTCTAATTGGTATCCAAACTTATTTTTGTTGTCCTTACCCCCTCCCAGGGGTTTGAGTGTGCAAATCTACCTCCAAATTCAGTGTATATGCACAGATGTTGCTGTAGAAGAAATGGGCAGCTATGGACCTTCCCTACACCCTTACTGCACATCTCTGGCTATTTTCTCTACTGTCTTTCCCTCTTTGTGCCCCTTTTTTCACCACTTTCCTACCAACCCCTTTTTCTTTTCTTTTAAAGAAATTAGCATGAGGGTAAGCGAGAGTAAGCACTTATAAGTAGCAGTAAGCAGGTTTAAGCCTGTATGCATGGGGGTAAGCAATGCATACACAGGTTAAGCAATTTAGAAGCTAACTGATTATAAGAAACTATAACCGGAAGTTAGCAGTGCTTACCTCCGTGCAAACCCATGCAAACCCACTTAAAACTGCTTTAAAGTGCCATAATCAGTGTATATCCAATGGCCCATGTTCTGTCCAGCAAAAAAATAAGCAGCCGCTCCAAGTCTTGAACCCAGAACCCTGCACACCGTAGCCAAAGTAATTTACCACTAAGCCATGTCAGACATATGAAAGCCTGATGTTTTCAAAAACATATCATCCAGCCCAGTCATGCAACAGTACAGAGAATGTATTCCAACATTTAGATGTATGTGTGTGTAAATATCAAAAAAGCAAAAACAATTGATTTAATGTTATTTAATGTTTTGTATTTATTTTATCGTGTATTTCTTTAAATTTGTATGAACCATTAATGACATATGAATTTCTATTGGTCTGATTGAATTTGTATGGATCTATTTAATCTGTTTTTTCAAGTATAACATTGTCTGATGAAGCACCGAAGGGTGTGAAAACACTAACAATATATAATAAAACATTGTTGTTTTATTTGTTGGTATCTCCATGTTTCTGCACAATTCCTTTTGGTTCTTGTTTTTGCTGTTTATACTGTGCAGTTCATCACTGAGTTCCCTCTTTTTGGACAGTGTGTGTAAATATATTAATATGTAAATGGATACAACATATCTTCTTTGTTTTTATATATATATATATATATATATATATATATATATATATATATATATATATATATACATATATATATATATATATATATATATATATATATATATATATATATATATATATATATATATATATATATATATCTATATACATATATATCAATATATCTGAACATATATACATGCAAATGCCTATATCTATAGATATGGGTCCCCTTTTTAATTTCAAAATACTGAAATCCCAAATTCCAGTATTTCAAAATTAAAATACTGAAGTCTTGAAATACCGGTAAACCAGAAGCGTGAAATTCGAAATCCCGAAGTACGGTGATTTTGAATTAGTGCTTCTGGTGTTGTGGTGTGTGAATGGTAAGATGTGAGTTTGGGTATGTATGTATGTGTATGTCTGTTGGTTAGGGGCTTTAGTATCTGTCAGTGTGTGTTTTAACTGTGATGTGTGTGTTCGAGGGTGTGTATAATGTGTGGAGGGAGTTTCTTGTGTGTGTCTGTGTGATCTCGGAGTTAGTATATATAAGTAGGGGGGTGGGGATGCAGCCCCCCACATGGGGGGATGCAGGGGGGCTTACCCCTGCTTATCTGCAGTGTAGGATATTATATTTGAGTTGGGGTGGAAGTGGTGTCTATGTTTTTGTGTGTGCTGTATCTGTAGTGTTGCGTTGGGATTTTGAATTTCGTGGTTTTAGGGTTTCGGTGTTTGATGTCTTTGGCTATGTGATTTCGAAATACCGAAATTTTGGATTTCAGTATTTCGAAATTACATAGTGAATCCATAGATATTTATGTCTACATCTATATGTATAAATATATACAGCAGGTTTTATATATATATATATATATATATATATATATATATATATATATATATATATACATATACATATATATATATGTATATGTCAGCAGATATATATATATATATATATATATATATATATATATATATATATATATATATAGGTATATAAGGACAAACATATGTAGATAGCAATGGGGAAATAATATAAACATATATGTCCACATGCACCGTAAATGGGGTTGAGAGGCCCCAAACAATATACGTCTTGTACGAATAGGTAAACTCCCCCACAGCCAAGCACATTCACCGTGCAATACACTACCAAGTGTTGCAGATCCCATAACCAGGGCCAGATATGACATGGGCATCCCTAGGATGCATATACACAGACACATATATGCAGATACAGATATATATATATAGATATATATATATATATATATATATATATATATATATATATACAGATACAGATATATATATATATATATATATATATATATATATATATATATATATATATATATATATATATATACAGATATATATATATATGTATCTACACATACACACGCAGAGGTATGTCTAGGAAGTTACATATGTAGTACGTGCACACAATAGGGAACAGCCACCATTCCACAGTTACCACCTTACCAACCGGAGACTGTATGAGCCACCCATACAAATGTCATTCATTGCCTTCAACATATACCCAGATAGATTTCAAAGGATATAACACCACACACAGGTGTGCATATATGGGAACACTTTATTTGTGTATTATTACAGTTGTATATTCCATGTTGTATAGCTGTTTAGACATGGGCATCCATATAAACTGAGTAATGTAGCTGTGAAACAGTTATACTAATACAGTAGTCTGGTAAGTCAACAAATGTTGCTGTCCAGGCTAAGGCCATCAAGTAGTACACTAGTAAAGACAGACTGGGCCACAGAGTAATGCAGATGTATAGTACAGCAGCCTCTATCTACACTCTGTAGACAATCCCTAGTGGGGTAAAGACCTCAGCTGACACAATGGGATTTAACTGTTA